>NW_016827660.1:0-1139 GCF_001698545.2 Rhinopithecus bieti
TTTTTTTGATGTGTTTCTATCAAATTATACTTTCTAGAGATTTCTCACAACTCATAGTTTGCAATGATGCTTCTTGCTTCCCATGTGAATATTATCATTTATATTTTCTATGACTTTAAGATATTTGGAACTGGGAGCAGAGATTCTACTCAACCTATCATTTCTATACAATTTCCAAAATGAAATCTCTAATATGAATAAATAATATAGATAGATATAAATACAAATTAGATGTAGATACCATTATGTTTTAAAAGATTGGATGTTTGTTTTTAATTTAATTTGAGATTATGGGAAAAAGGAATGCTCTCATAATTCTTAGGGTGTAATCCTGGCAGGTACTTCAGAGTCATAAATAGTCAACTTCCAGAGTGCTGAAAATGATGTGTTCTAAGAAGCTCCTTTGGTCACACATCAGAATAGACAGGTAAACAATATGAAGATACTATGACCAGAGTCAGGAAACAGAGTCTGCAAACATAAATTATAAATCAAATGTGAGAAACATGGAAGTTTTGAATTGTGCATGTTGATTTTTCAGTCTACCTGAATCTGGGCAACTATATATTAATAAAATGTGCTTCAGGATAAGAAGAAATCAAAATTTCTTTAAGGATAGTTAATGGTTTCATGAAAAATACTTGCTTAGAAACTTTTGGAAACACAACCAAAAGTTAATTTACAATAAGAATAATAATAATTTTAGAAATAATAATTTTGGAAAGCAGCAACAGCAAAAAATAAACCCACAAACAATAACCGTATTTTTAAGTGATTGCTATTAACCATATATTTTATGGTTATTATTATCTGATATTACTTTTGACAAGAAAATAATCATATTCGTTCATCGTACAAATGAGGGAAAAAACAGGCTTAAAGAAACTATAAAAGTGCATCACCATGTGAACAGATTTCAAAGTTAATGCCTCATGAGGAAGATAAGACACACAATTTGCAGAGATTATAAAAGTTTAAAGATATTGCTTTCAACTTTACTAAAATGTGTTCAATGTGTTTACTGCTTAGTTGGTGTACTGGAGTATTTTTACACCATTGACACACTGGCCTGTGTTACCATTTTCTTATAGATATCATGTAACACTAACTTTGGAGAACTGACAAAAAAGAAAACAAAA
>NW_016827661.1:0-1125 GCF_001698545.2 Rhinopithecus bieti
TTCATTCTTTATAAGTTCCATATCAGCCAGATATTGATTGCCTTAAAGCAAATGAAACTGGAGTCGAATGACCCTTTTGAGGTAATTTTAAAAGTCTCTACATAGGAAAGTGCAGCACTTCCTGAAATAGGCAAATGTTTGTATGATGTTTTAAATTACTTTTCAGCTCTCCATGACTCCCATAGGCCAGAGGTCTGACACTTCCCCTCTCCTCTCTCTGCTCCCTAGTTCAGCTATGTGCCATCCCTGCTTCATTCTCCAGCACCATGGTCCTTAGTAGAAGCAAATTTCCATCTCAGGGAGCGTCAACCAAATGGAGAAGTTTTGGTAACAGGGCCTGTTGGATGTGATTAGTTGACTGCTTATACACAACTTGTTGTTTTTAATGAAATAAAAATTGCATATGCAGCAGTGCTTTAATCTTTTACCTTCATATATGACACCAATCTCAAAAGAGTCATTTCTGTTTCAGGCCCTTCTTGAATTTCTCCAAAGAGTAATAGATAATAAAGAAAAAAATAAAATGACAGTCATGAATGTAGCAATGGTCATGGCCCCAAATCTCTTTATGTGTCATGCGTTGGGATTGAAGTCCAGTGAACAGCGAGAATTTGTAATGGCAGCTGGGACAGCAAATACCATGCACTTACTGATTAAGTATCAAAAACTTCTGTGGACAGTAAGTATATATCATATGCTTTGTGCTTAGTAGTTTAAAAACATATTACATGTTTGTTATTAGCTGTATTAAATTAAATTTAAAATTTGTGAGTGCAGAAAATATTAAAGACATTTTATTCATATAGGTAAGGAGGGCCCTGTGAATTTCTGTTTTCAAATTATGTCAAAACATGCCTTGTAAGAAGTACTTTTTATTTACTTCTGCCTATTTTCCCATTTCTCAGTGTTTTAAAGTCCTGCTCTATTTTTAAAAGCCCATGCTATCGTCGTTTCAGATTATTCAGTTCTTATTCATAGACCCTTTATTGAAAGGGGTGCATGCATTTTGTACCCTTATTGCTGAGAACATCTTTAAAAATGGTTTCCTCTGTTTTACACTTATTTTGAGCTTATTTTGACAGCTTATCAGTGGATGGTAGTGGCTGAGAGCCTTCGTTGATTAGG
>NW_016827662.1:0-347 GCF_001698545.2 Rhinopithecus bieti
CCATTAGAACACCTGAATTCCATTAGAATGACTACATCCATTAGAACACCTGAATTCCATTAGAATGCCTGCATCCATTAGAACACTTGAATTCCATTAGAATATCTGACTCCATTAGAATATCTGACTCCATTAGAACACCTGACTCCATTAGAATATCTGACTCCATTAATAACACCTAACTCCATTAGAATACCTGAATCCATTAGAACACCTGAATTCCAGTAGAATGCCTGCCTCCATTAGAACACCTGAATTCCATTAGAATGCCTGACTCCATTAGAACACCTGAATTCCAGTAGAATACCTGACTCCATTAGAACACCTGACTCCATTAGAATACCTGA
>NW_016827663.1:0-349 GCF_001698545.2 Rhinopithecus bieti
TGAAGCAGAGCTTTGCTCTTGTTGCCCAGGCTGCTGGAGTGCAGTGGCATGATCTAGGCTCACTGCAACCTCTGCCTCCCGGATTCAAGGGATTCTCCTGCTTCGGCCTCCCAAGTAGCTGAGATTACAGGCGTGCACCACCACGCCTGGCTAATTCTGTATTTTTAGTAGAGACAGTGTTTCACCATATAGGTCAGGCTGGTCTCGAACTCCTGACCCCAGGTGATCCACCAGCCTTCGTCTCCCAAAGTGCTGGGATTACTGGCGTGAGCCACCGCCCAGCTTAGGCGTTTTTAAGGTGATAGTAAAAGCGTCTTTTCCCACTTCCTCTGAAACACACGCGCGCATA
>NW_016827664.1:0-2275 GCF_001698545.2 Rhinopithecus bieti
TCTGGCCGGGCGTGGTGGCTCAAGCCTGTAATCCTAGCACTTTGGGAGGCCAAGACGGGCGATCCACGAGGTCAGGAGATCGAGACCATCCTGCTATCATGGTGAGACCCCGTCTCTACTAAAAAAAACAAAAAAACTAGCCGGGCGAGGTGGCGGGTGCCTGTAGTCCCAGCTACTCAGGAGGCTGAGGCAGGAGAATGGTGTAAACCCGGGAGGCAGAGCTTGCAGTGAGCTGAGATCCGGCCACTGCACTCCAGCCTGGGCCATAGAGCGAGACTCCGTCTCAAAAAAAAAAAAAAAAAAAAAAAGATTTTTGCATCATAAGTAAAGCCCACTTGGTTTATTTTTCTTGTGCCATCTTGTTCTTTCTTAGTGTCAAAGTTATGATAAAATTTCCCTCAAGAGTTATTTCACCACTACTATATCCACATTCCAGCCCACAGAGATGGAGAAGGATGAAGGGAGGGCAGCGAGCTTCCTTTTTAAGATTTCAGGAGAATCATAAACATCATCATTTTCAATGCCATCGAGTACATACTGTATGTGCCAAGCCATGCTTTGAGTATTTTTTATCTGTTGTTATATTTATTCCTCATGTCAGGGTGACAAGGTATCCAGCCACCCCCCCACCCCCCACCTAAGTTTACAGGGCAGAGCAGGTGTTCAAAAGGAAGTTTGCCTGCCAATGCCTAAATACTTTAAAATTGTAAATCCAGCTCTCAAACTATCAAATATGTTATATTCTCCTAACTTAACAAATATACTTTCATGACAACTGGAGGGCCAGACTCAAATTTAGAACTCTGGCCAGACACAATAGCTCACACCTGTAATCCCAGTAATTTGTAAGGCAGATGTGGGCAGATTGTTTGAGGCCAGAAGTTTGAGGCCAGCCTGGGCAACAGAACCAGACCCTCGTCTCTACAAAAAATAAAACTTAGCCATTATGGTGGTATGCACCTTTAGTTCCAGCTACTTGGAAGGATTGCTTGAACCCAGGTATTCAAGCATGCAGTGAGCTATGATTGCACTACTGCACTCCAGACTGGGCTACATAACGTGACCCTGTGTCTTAAAAAAAAAAAAAAAAAAAAATTAGAATTCTCATCACACTCATGGGTTGTTCTGTGCTACCTGAATGTGACTTCTTTGGAGAGTGTGCCACTGGTCTGCAATTCACCCCTACCTCTCACCACCCTCTGCTCTGTCATCACATGCCAGAGAGGCCTCATGTCTAATGTAGGACACTCTAACCTGCCCATCTGAGTTCCACCCACACCACTGTCCCACAGCCACCCCTTGGCAATATCTCAGACCAACGGTACCTGGAAGGTATAGTCAGCCATCAGGACAAAGCCAGAAAAGTCCATGCAGACCTTGGAAGCTGGCTCGTGGCTACTGGGCAGGGAATTCTAGGCCCTGGTACTGGATATAGTCTAGAAAGGGAACGAGCTGTAGGCGAACTTGTCCCTCTGGATTTATTTAATAGATGAGAAAACTGAGTCACAACAAGGTTAAATAACATGCCCAAGATTACACAGCTCAGAAGTGGGAGAGCTGGGATTCAAATGCATGTTATTTGGCCCCATGTACATCCACCATACAATATTGCCTCCCTTGGTAAAGTTTAATTTCCTGAACATGACTTAGCTGCTATAGATTAAGCTGCTGTAACAAACTGATTCAAAACTACAGCGGTTCAAAAAAATAAATAACAGTTTATTTCTCTCCCATGGGGGGAACTGAGCAGTCCATATAGAAAGCAGATCTACTACACCAGTAACAGACAAACAGAGAGACAAATCATGAGTGAACTCCCATTCACAATTGCTTCAAAGAGAATAAAATACCTAGGAATCCAACTTACAAGGGATGTGAAGGACCTCCTCAAGGAGAACTACAAACCACTGCTCAGTGAAATAAAGGAGGATAGAGACAAATGGAAGAACATTCCATGCTCATGGATAAGAAGAATCAATATCGTGAAAATGGCCATACTGCCCAAGGTAATTTGTAGATTCAGTGCCATCCCCGTCAAGCTACCAATGATTTTCTTCACAGAATTGGAAAAAACTACTTTAAAGCTCATGTGGAACCAAAAAAGAGCATGCATTGCCAAGACAATCAAAAGAACAAAGCTGGAGGCATCACGCTACCTGACTTCAAACTATACTACAAGGCTACAGTAACCAAAACAGCATGGTACTGGTACCAAAACACAGATATAGACCAAAGGAACAGAACAGAGCCCCCAGAAATAAAACCACACACCTAC
>NW_016827665.1:0-2707 GCF_001698545.2 Rhinopithecus bieti
CAGGGCTAACAAGCTACTGGCTTTTAACAAGTAGAAAACTTCCTTTTGCAACAGTTGTTACTTTGCAGTCAAGGAGCTGTAGTCCCAAAAAAAAGTGATCAAGACTTAGCAAAAATCTAAGGGAAAAATATAAGACAGAAGAAAAATAAAGACAAATCCTTCTCTTTACAAAATGTAACAGAAATATCACCTTGTGATATATCATAGAAAACTGCCAGGAATTTTATTTTTTATTTTTTATTTTTTAGACGGAATCTGGCTCTGTCACCCAGGCTGGAGTGCAGTCGTGCCATCGCGGCTCACTGCAACCTCTGCCTCCCTGGTTGAAACGATTCTCCTGCCTCAGCCTCCCAGGTAGCTGGGACTACAGGTGTGCGTCCCTACACCCAGCTAATTTTTGTATTTTTAATAGTGATGGGGTTTCATGATGTTGGCTAGGCTGGTCTCGAACTCCTGACCTCAAGTGATCCATCTGCCTCAGCCGCCGAAAGTGCTGGGATTATAGGCGCAAACAACCACACCTGACCCTGCCAAGAATTTTAAAACATTCATTTTCGAAACTTTTAATTCAGAATCCACAGGTGAAGCTGTAAATTCCAGTATCTTCAATATCAGTTTCCTACGGGATGTTGAAGATGATCCCAGCAAACCAATTTCTTGATGGTTTTAAAACCATTTTGAATGGTTGTTTCAGAAAGTTATAAAAGTCTCGTCTTTTCATTTTATTTTTTATTTTTTTCATTTTAGAGACAGGGTCTTGCCCTGTCATCCAGGCTGGAGTGGAGAGATCATAGCTCACCGCAGCCTTGACCTCCCAGGCTTAAGTGATCTTCTCCCATCAGCTGGGAGAAACTCCTATGTAGCTGGGAATACAGGAGCATGCCACCATGCCTGGCTTCAAGTTTTAATTTTATTGATTGATTCATTGATTGAGATGGAGTCTCACTCTGTCTGTCACCTGGCTGGAGTGCAATGGCACAATCTTGGCTCACCGCAACATCTGCCTCTTGGGCTCAAGCAATTCTTCTGCCTCAGCCTCCTGAGTAGCTGGGACTATAGGCGCCTGCCACCAAACCTGGTTATTTTTTGTATTTTTTTGTAGAGATGGGGTTTCACCATGTTGGCCAGGCTGGTCTTGAACTCCTGACCTCAAGTGATCTGCCTGCCTCAGCCTCTCAAAGTGCTGGGATTACAGGTATGAACCACCGCACCCGGCCTCAAGTTTTAATTTTAAAAGTAAATGGTGTAAGCATTTGAGAAGCATGCTTCAGTATAAAGTTTAAAACATGAATGTACAGTGTCCAGTACCTCCAAGAAGATGAATTAGAGCTTCAGGTTCCTAACATACCTGGGCACAGCAGCCAGATCCCACCTTGAACAATCAGCAAATTCACATCCTGGTTGGAGTGGTGGGGGGTGGGAGAATGTTCTTACCAAATTTTAACAAATTAATTGTACTAGGAAAAAATTGTTTGTAAAATAATTACTTGTAAAAAATTAATTGTACTAACTGCTTCTGTTAGTTAATTCCTAGTACACATCATAAATAGTATAATTTTGAAAACAAAATGTTGGCCGTGCCTATTCAGATTGTTCTTCTAACAACACTGGATGAACCTAACGAAAAGGGAAAGCAATGGGTTTTTTGATGAAATATTCAGAATCACTTTTAGTTCTTGTTTCCATTTTAATTATAATCTATTTACTCATTTAATTGAATATTTGTTAGTTAGATACCATAAGGTCAGCATATCAGCAGCCATACCATGTCCCCTAAAAGAGTGCAAGATTTTACAAATGACAGCTCACAACCCCAATTTAGCCCATTGCCCGTTTTGTACAGCCTAAGAGCTAAGAATAGTTCCGACACTTGTAAATAGCTGAAAAAATCCAGTGAAGACTATTTCATGTCACATCAGCATTATATTAAATTCAAAATTCAGCATCTATAAATAATTATTGGAATTCAGTCACACCCTTTCACTTACATATTATCTATTGCTGCTTTCACACTGCAACAGCCAAGTTGCAACTGGCACACAAAGCCTGCAACGTGGGCTGGGTGTAGTGGCTCACGCCTATAATACCAGCACTTTAGGAGGCTGAGGCAAGCAGATCACTTGAGGTCAGGAGTTTGAGACCAGCCTGGCCAACATGGTGAAACCCTGTCTCTACTAAAATTAGCTGGATGTGGTGGTGCGCACCTGTAATCCCAGCTACTCAGGAGACTGAGGCATGAGAATCGCTTGAACTGGGAGGTGGAGGTTGCAATGAACCAAGATTACACCACTGCACTCCAGCTTGGGCCACAGAGTAAGACTCTGTCTCAAAGACCCTCCTAAGAGGGTCGCACCTTGCCCTCTTAATCCTAGAGTCAAATCTGATTATAAACATTTTCCTCTCGGGAATCTAGCTTGTAAGGAAGATCACTGTGCTTTCTGTTAAATAAAACAGCTCCATTTAGTTGCCTTATTCGTTCTCAGGCTTACTGTATTTCATCGGCCTGAAGACTGTATTTGACATCAATTTTAGAGACCATTTGTTTTACAATGAAAAAAGAAATAAAAGTGCAGATGTTGAACCTCAAAATCCATACTTCTCGGAGCTATTTTCATTCCAGAATGTAGGACTGTGCTGGGGTTTCTTGCGTGGGGAGAGGGGAGGTGAATGAATACACAAATAGACATATCACTGTGACTAAGTAAAG
>NW_016827666.1:0-1710 GCF_001698545.2 Rhinopithecus bieti
TAGTTCAGAAGATCCCACTTACTCCATTTTCAGAATGGTTTGAGTAAGCCTGGTATTCATTATTCTTTAAATAAATTTGTTATCCTTTGGAAGAATTCAGCAGTAAATCCTTTGGGTCCTTGGTGTTTCTTATATGGGAAACTTTTTATTGTGGCTTTACTCTCATGTCTTGTTATCAATATTTGTTCAGGTTTTGTCTTTCTTCCTGGTTCAATCTTGGTAAGTTGTACATGTCTAGGAATTTGTCCATTTCTGCTAGATTTCCCAATGTATTGGCACATAGTTGCTCATAATAACCAGTAATAATTTTTGGAATTTCTGCAGTATCAGTTGACATGCCTCCATTTTTATCTGTTATTTTACTTAATTGGATCATCTTGTTTCTTAGTCTGGATAAGATTTGTAAATTTTGTTTAACTTCTCCAGAGACCAACTTTTTTCGTTGATGTTTTGTATTGTTTACTTCATTTTAATTTCATTCATTTCTGCTTTTATTATTTTGTTTCTTCTATTAATTGTGGGGTAGGTTTACACTTGCTTTTCTAGTTATTTAAGAAGCATTCTATATTATTTATTTGAAGTTCTTCGTCTTTTGATGGAGATGCTTATAAATCTTTTCTTAGTACTGCTTTTGCTGTATCTAATAGGTTTTAAATTTGGGCATGCTTTATTTTTTCTTCTGTTTCTTTTACTTTTTTGCCCTGCTTCCTCAAATTATGGGATGTTATGTTTCCATTATCACTTGTTTCAAATTTTTCATTCTTTCTCAATGTATTTATTGGCCAACTGGTAATTCAGGAGCATATTGTCTAATTTCCATGTATTTTTATAGTTTCCAAAATTTATCTTGTAATTGATTTCCATCTGGTCAGAGAAGATGCTTGATATTATTTCAATTTTTTGAATGTTTTAAGACTGTCTTAGTGACCAAACATATGGTCTTTCTTTAAGAATGATCCATGATCTTGGGGGAAAAAAAAGTATAGTCCATAGCCATTGGATGAAATGTTCTGTAGTTATCTATTAAATCCATTTAGTCTATTGTGCAGCTTGTCTGATGTTTCTTGGTAGATATTCTGTCTAATTGATTTGTCCAACGCTGAAAGTGGGGCATTGACCTCCTAGCTATTATTGTATTGAGTCCCATCTCTTTCTTTAGCTCTAATAATATTTCATTTATGTATCAGGGTGATGCAGTGTTGGGTGCATATATAATTAATATTGTCATATCTTCTTTCTGAATTGACCCTTTTATCACTAGATAGTGATGTGTTCAATATCTTTTTATGGTGTTTGTCTTGAAATCTATTTTGTTTGATATAAGTATAGCCACTCCTGCTTTTTTTTTTTTTTTTTTTTTTGAGGGGGGGAGCTCTATTTGAATGTAATTACTTTTTCTATCCCTTTATTTTCAGCCTATCTGTGTCTTTAAATGTGAAGTGTGTTTCTTGTGGGCAACAGATCAATGAGTCTGTTGTCTTCATTTGATCAGCCAGTTTATCTCTTTTAATTGGAGAGTTTAGTCCATTCACATTCAATGTTATTATTGATAAGTAAAGACATACTCCTGCCATTTTGTTATTTGTTTTCTGGTTAGTTTATGATCTCTTCATTCTTTTCTGTCTCAACTTAGTGAAGGCAATTTTCTTTTGTGGTAAGATTCAGTTTCTTTTCTTTTATTTTTTGTGTATTGTATTTTTTTTTTTTTTT
>NW_016827666.1:2217-9151 GCF_001698545.2 Rhinopithecus bieti
TTTTTTTTTTTTTTTTTTGGTTTGTAGTTATCATTAGGCTTACAAATAATATCTTATCACCTATTATTTTGAGCTGATAACAACATAGCAAAAGCTGCATAAACAAATAAATAATTTAAAAAACTAATAAAATCTGTACATCTTAACTTTGTGTACCTGCTTTTTAACTTTTTTTGTTTCAATTTATATCTCATTGTACTGCTTATGTATTTAAAAGTTGTAGTTACTATTTTTAACGGTTCATTATTTTTTCTAAGTAAGATAATAATAATTTACACAGCACAGTTATATGGTTATACTATTCTGTGCTTTTTCTTTGTACTATTGCCAGTGAAGTTTTGTATTTTCAGGTAATGATTTACTGCTTATTAATATTTTCATTTTTCCAATTGAAGCTTTCCCTTCAGCATTTCTTATAGAACAGGTCTTGTACTAATGAAATCCCTCAGGTTTTGTTTGTCCTGTAATGTCTTTATTTCTCCTTCATGTGGGAAGAATATTTTCATTGCATATACTCTTATAGGGTAGAAGGGTTTTTGTTGTTGTTGTTTTGTTTGTTTGTTTTGGCCAGCACTTTAAATATTTCATGTTGTTTTCTCCTGGCCTGTACTCTTTTCACTGAAAAGACTGTTACAAAATGCATTAAAGTTCTGTTGTATGTTATTTGTTTCTGTTATCTTTCTGCTTTTAGAATCCTTTCTTTTTCCTTGGTCTTTGAAATTTTGATTATTAAATGGCTTGAGGAATATTTCTTTGGGTTAAATATGCTTGGTGTTCTATAACATTCTTGTATTTAGATATTCACATCTTTCTCTAGGTTTGGAAAATTCTCTGTTATGGTCTATTAAAATATACTTTCTGTTTCTCTCTCTTTCTCTCTCTCTTCTTTAAGGTCAATATCTCTTCAATTTGCCCATTTTGAGGCTATTTTCTAGATCTTGTAGGCATGATTTGTTGGTTTTTATTCTTGTTTCTTCTGTCTTTTGAAACTGTATTTTCGAGTAGCCTGTCTTCAAGCTCACTAATTCTTTCTTCTATTTGATCAGTTCTGCTATTAAAATACTCAATGCAGTCTTCAGTATGCCAATTGTATTTTTCATCTCCAGAATTTCTTCTTGATTCTTTTAATTATTTCAATTCCTTTGTTAAATGTATTTGATAGAATTCTGAATTACTTCTATTTGTTATCCTCTATTTGAGTTTCTGCAACACAGCATTTTTACATTGTCTGTCTGAAAAGTCACATATCTTTTTTTCTGCAGGATTGGTCCCTTGTGCCTTATTTATTTTATTTTGTGAGGATATGCTTTCCTGGATGGTGTGGATGCTAGTAGATGTGCTTCAGTGTCTGTGTATTGCAGAATTAGGTATTTATTGTAGTCTTCACTGTATGGGCTTATTTGCACCCATCCTTCTAGGGAAGGCTTTCCAGATACCTAGAAGAACTTGGGTGTTGTGATCTAAGCTGTATCCATTTTAGGGGGCACCACAATCCCAGTAACCCTATGGATTTTGCAGACTCATAGTGATACCACCTTGTACGTCTTAGACAAAATTCAGAAGAATTTTCTGGATTAATAGGGAAAGATTATTGTTATTCTTCTTTTCTTTCTCCTGACAAAATAAATGAATACATAAAATAAAGTTTATCTCTCTGTGCTAAGCCACTTAAAGTTGGGGGTGGAGTGACACCAAGCACCTCTGTGGCCACCACCACTCTGAGTGCACTAGATCAGACCTGAAGCTAGCACAGCACTGAGTTTCACTCAAGGCATGCTGTAACCACCCCCTAGCTAGTTCCTATGTTTCCTAGAGGCCCTTGGGCTCTACAATTATCAGGTGTCAAAGCCAGCCAAGCCTGTGTCCTTTCTTTCAGGAGAACAAGTCCCCCAGGCCACAGGTGTGTCAGGGGTGACATTTGGGAGTCAAGGTCTAGAGTCAAAAATCTTAAAAGTCAACCTTGTATTCTATTGTGCTGTGTCTGAACTGGTACTCAAACCACAAGATGCAGTTTCTCTCACTTATCCCTCCCCTTTTCAAAAGCAGAGGAGCTTCACCCCATACCTCCCAACAACACAGTCTATGGTAAGTGCTGCCAGACCACTGCTGATGTTCCCTTAAGGCTCAGGGGCTCTTAAGTCAATTGATGGTGAATACTGCCTTGCCTGGGACTCATCCTTCAGGGCAGTGGGCTCCCCAGCCTCTGGCACAAGGCAGGTTTAGAAATGCCATCAAAGAGTGAAGTCTTGATATATTGGAGAATATAAGAACCTGCTTGGTGCTCTACCCCACTATGGCCATGCTGGTACCTAACATGTGTGACAAAGTCTTCTTTACTTATCTCTCTTATTTTCTCAAGCAGAAAAGTTTCACTCTGTAGTCACAACAGCTGGTAATATGCTAATTTTTACCTGAAGCCAGCAATTGTCAGAAGCTGACCCAAGTCCCTCCGTGCAGTAATTGTGTATTGCTGTGGTTATTCAGAGCCCAAAAGCTCTTCAGTTATCAGGTAATGAATGCTAGCAGGACTGGGTTCTTCCTTTTAAAGCAGTGAATTTCCTTCTGGCCTAGGGTGTGTGTAGAAATATTGTCTGGGAGCAAGGGCCTCAAACAGGGGCCTGTCGACTCTGATCAGTGCCCTATTTTGCTGCAGCTGAACTGGTATGTAAGATGTAAGACAATGTCCTCCTCACCCTTCCCTGTCATCTTCTCAGCAGAAGAAAAGGGTCTCTTTTGAAGCCAGGAGCTGTGCAGCCTGGGGCTAGGGGAAGGGTGTTGATAGAACTCCATTAGCAAGCCCAGCTGGTGTCTCAGTAGGTCATATTCCCTTCCGTTTCACTGTCTCTGGGCCTGGTTCAGCACTAGGATTCACTTAAGAGTTTCAGTATTTATGGTCTAGACTGCCTTTCAAGTTTACTTAGAGACACAGAGCACTGTAACTCTCAGTGGAAATGTTTGCAGAAACTCAACTTCTGACAACTAGGATTGGTGATTCCTGTCTGGCTAGGGCTGGTTCAAATGCTTCCTCTGTGGGTAGGCATCAGCTGAGTTTCACCTGGTTTTCCTTTCTTCTCTAATAGACCAGCACTGAGATTAATCCCTCACAATTTCTGTGCTCTTCCTCTCCCAGTTTCCAGAGACGTTCTCAGCACCATGCTGCCATTGCCATGAGAGTGGGAGTGGTGAAGGAAGTTTGGCATCAGTGATTCAAGACTCTTTTTTCTACCTCTTCAGTTTCTCTTTCAGTGATAAGAATTTAACACCAGGAATTACAAGGGCTCACCTGATTTTTGGTTTTTATAAAGATGGGGTGTGTGTGTGTGTGTGTGTGTGTGTGTGTGTGTGTAGATAGTTTTTAAATTGGTGTGCATGTTGGATGATTGGTGGAGTCTTCTATTCTGCCATCTTCCTCTACCTCCCCCTTTAATATTTCTTGTATGACAGGTATGGTAGCAAATAATCTTCTCAGTATTTGTATATTGGAAAATGTATTTATTTATTTTTTCTTAATTTTTGAAAGTTTGTTTTGCCAGATATAAGATTTTTTATTTACAGGGGTATTTGTTTTGTTTTGTTTTGTTTTGTTTTACTTTCACCATTTTGAATCTGTTGTTTTACTGCCTTCAGATCTTGGTTTCTGATATCAAGACAGCTGTTAATCTTATTTTGGTCCATTTGTATGTGACAAACAATTATTTTATTGCTTCTTTCAAGATGTTCTCTTCATTGCTGGTTTTAAGTATTCTTAGTATAATGTTTTGGGGTATAGATCTCTTTATGTTTGTCTTATATGCAGCTTGCTTTTTTTCGGGATATGTAGATTAATATTTTAGAGTCAAATTTGGGAAGTTTTCAGCCACTTTCTTTTCAAATACTTTTTCTAACACTTTCTGTTCTTTCTGGGACTTTCATTACACGTATGTTGTTGCAGTTTAATGGTGTCCCACATTTTATGAGACTGTTTATTTTCTTAATTTTCTTTATTTCTGTTCTTCAGAATGTATAATCAGAATGCATTGCAAAAGCTCTATTCCACGTATTCCCACAGAAAGTTGGATCTCCTTTATTTCAAACTTTCATAAGGAGGAAACTCTAAATTTGGTGCTGCTGGCCAAGATTACTGTGGCTCTGATTATGCTCCAGGTCACTGATAAAATAAGAGTTCTAAACCAGGAGGAACAAGCCAAGAAGACCAGGGTTTGTTATATACTACAAGAACCCAGACATAGAATGAGGGTGATACTCTGGGAACACTGGGTTACTACTATGAGCTCCTATGCAGTATCTCAGAGATTTTTGCCATGGGGAAAGGCAGTTCATTAGTACGGAGAGCTCTCTCAAGTTCTGCCTGACAGAAATGACTTAAGTTTGAATTGAACAGAGAATTCCATGGTAAAAGTGTTATCAAAATGATAGAGATTTTGATGTAGAACAAATAAAAGCAGGCCAGCAGCTCTAATAGAAGCAAAATGTCAGAACATTCAAAAGCTTCATAGAAAGAATCAGATAATAAAGACAGGTGAAATTAGTCCTTCTGGGAAGACAGCCAATTTTGGGTTTTGAAAAAGCTTTATATATTTTCTGGACTGTACTACTCAGAAGAAATCAGAGCAAAATATGGGGCAGACTTGAAAGCATACCACAAGCCACACTACCCATCAACAAAAGGCTGATATCTCACTGGCAAAAGAGACTTAAACTCAACCTCTGAGCAAAAACTGACCGAAGAATAAACTACTGAAACCAAGATGCAAATCCTAAAATGTCAGTCTTAAGAACAATAACCCTGTAATTGCTGGCAGTCTAAAAGACTACACATTACCAAGGTTTTATTCTCTCAGAAGTGATGAGAGTAGTGTGTATACACTAGTTCCTGGCTGAATGTAGAAGAAAATACCTTAATTTTGAAAAGTAATAGCCTCCTCTAAACCAAACAGACATCCAATGGTAAAGGGTAAAAATGTCATTGACCAATGAAGTTTAAGCAAAACCTGTGCCAATAAGTGGCTTACGGTAATCCAAGGGCAACCCATAGTTAGGAAGGTTAAAATGTTAAACAAAAGTAAAATGAAAATATTAACCAAAAAGTAAAATGTCTGAGCCAGAACAAAAAAAAAGCTGCACAATGTGGAAGAGAAAGACTTTACAGAATTACTTTAGTTACATCTAGAACAAATAAATAAATGACCAAACAAGCAACAAGCCAACAATAAAACAAAAATTCAGGGGAGGAGAATAGGTATCCAGGATTGCTACAATATATTATTAATTCATTTAATTTTCAATGAAAAGACCCACACATACAAATAAATGGGAAAGTGAGACCTATTCACAAGAAGAAGAAAAGACAGGTAATAGAGCATGCCCTTGAAGAGGCCTAGATGGTGAATTCAGTATACAAAGCCTTAAAAGTAGTTCTATAAATATGTTCAAATAACCAAAAACTAATGCTTAAATAAATAAGTGAAGGTATGATAATAATGTCTCATCAAAAAATACATCAATGAAGAGACAACACTAAAATGAACCAAATAAAACATCTTGAGTTGAAAAGTATGGTAATCAAAATAAAAAATTTACCATGGGAGGCCAAAATAAGAGTTTAACTTGCAGAAGAAAGAATCAAGAATTTAAAAGATAGATTAATAGATTATGCATTCTGAGGAATAGAAATAAAGAAATTTAAGAAAATGAACGGTCTCATAAAAATGTGGGACACCATTAAACTGCAACAACATACATATAATGAGGGTCCCAGAGAGAACAGAAAGTGTTAGAAAAAGTATTTGAAAAGAAAGTGGCTGAAAACTTCCCCAATTTGACTCTAAAATATTAATCTACACATCCCAAAAAAAGCAAGCTCTGTGTAAGACAAACATAAAGAGATCTATACCCAAAAACATTATACTAATGCTTTTGCAATGCAGGGCTGGAAAAAAGATGAGAAATGCCATTTGTCTGCCTCTCCCAGGATGAAACTGTAATCCAAATAAGTAGATGGCACAAACGAAGTCCAGTCATATAGGAAGGGCACTTTTTTGGTTTCATGTGAAATTTAAAGTAGTTTTTTTTTCTAATTCTGTGGAAAAAGTCAGTGGTAGGTTAACCGGAATAGCATTGAATGTATAAATTATTTTGAGCAATATGGCCACTTTCACAATATTAATTCTTCATATCCATGAGCATGGAATGTGTTTCCATTTGTTTGTGTCCTCTCTTATTTTCTTGAGCAGTGGTTTGTAGTTCTTCTAAGAGGTCATTCACATCCTTTGTAAGTTGTATTTTATTCTCTTTGTAGCAATTGTGAATGAGAGTTCACTCATGGTTTGACTACAGTCAAACCATGGTCTATAGGAATGCTTTTGATATTTGCACATTGATTTTGCATCCTAAGACTTTGCTGAAGTTGCTTATCAGCTTAAGGAGATTTTGGGCTGAGATCATGGGGTTTTCTAAATAGATAGTCATGACATCTGCAAGCAGCGACAATTTTACTTCCTCTCTTCCTATTTGAATACCGTTTATTTCTTTCTCTTGCTGTATTTCCCTGGCCAGAACTTCCAATACTATGTTGAATAGGAGTGGTAAGACAGATCATCTTTGTCTTGTGCCGGTTTTCAAAGGGAATGCTTCCAGCTTTTTCCCATTCAGTATGATATTGGCTGTGGATTTGTCATAAATAGCTCTTATTATTTTGAGATACACTCCATCAATACCTAGCTTATTGAGAGTTTTTAGCATGAAGTGTGTTAAATTTTATTGAAGGCCTTTTCTGCATCTATTGGGATAATCATGGGATTTGTTACATTGGCTCTGTTTATGTGATGGATTACATTTCCTGATTTGTGTATGTTGAACCAGCCTTGCACCCCAGAGATGAAGCCAACTTGACAGTGGTGGATCAGATTTTTGATGTGCTGCTGGATTCGGTTTT
>NW_016827666.1:10152-11370 GCF_001698545.2 Rhinopithecus bieti
ATTTGATTGAACTGTGGTCTGAGAGACTGTTTGTTATAATTTCTCTTCTTTTGCATTTGATGAGGAGTGTTTTACCTTCAATTATGTGGTCAATTTTTGATTAAGTGCGATGTGGTGCTGAGACGAATGTATATTTTATTGATTTAGGGTGGTGAGTTCTGTAGATGTCTGTTAGGTCTGCTTGGTCCAGAGCTGAGTTCAAGTCTGGAATATCCTTGTTAACTTTCTGTTTCATTGATCTGTCTAATATTGACAGTGGGGTGTTAAAATCTCCCACTATTATTGTGTGGAAGTCTAAGTCTCTTTGTAGATCTCTAAGAACTTGCTTTATAAATCTGGGTGCTCCTGTATTGAGTGCATATATATTTAGGATAGTTAGCTCTTCTTGTTGCATTGATCCCTTTACCATTATGTAATGCTTTTCTTTGTCTTTTTTATCTTTGTTGGTTTAAAGTCTGTTTTATCAGAGATTAAGATTACAGCCCTGCTTTTTTTTTTTTTTTCCTTCTATTTGCTTGGTAGATCTTCCTCCATCCCTTTATTTTGAGCCTATGTGTGTCTTAGCACGTGAGATGGGTCTTCTGAATACAGCATACCGATGGGTCTTGAGGTCTTGACTCTTTATCCAATTTGCCAGTCTGTGTCTTTTAATTGGGGCACTTAGCCCATTTACATTTAAGGTTATTTTATTTTTATGTGTGAATTTTATACTGTCATTATGATGCTAGCTGATTATTTTGCACATCAGTTGATGCAGTTTCTTCATAGTGTCAATGGTCTTCACAATTTGATATGTTTTTTCAGTGGCTGGTACCGGTTTTTCCTTTCCATATTTAGTGCTTTCTTCAGGAGTTCTTGTAAGGCAGGCTTGTTGGTGACAAAATCTCTCAGCATTTGCTTGTCTGTAAAGGGTTTTATTTCTCCTTTGCTTATAAAGCTTAGTTTGACTGGATATGAAATTCTGGGTTGAAAATTATTTTATTTCAGAATGTTGAATATTGGTCCCTACTCTCCTCTGGTTGGAAGGTTTTCTGCCAACAGATCTGCTGTTGGTTCAACGGGCTTCCCTTTGTGGATAACCAGATCTTTCTCTCTGACTGCACTTAACATTTTTTCCTTCATTCCAACCTTGGTGAATCTGATGATTATGTGTCTTGGGATTGCTCTTCTTGAGGAGTATCTGTGTAGTGTTTGTAGCGTTATCTGTATTTCCTGAAT
>NW_016827667.1:0-9845 GCF_001698545.2 Rhinopithecus bieti
GATCTCTCTTTCTTTTCCCCACAGGTGAGCGGTGACTATCTGTAAGGCACAGTGCCTGCTGAGGGGCAGCGGGGCCACACACACGGAGGAGGCCCTGCTTGCCCTCAAAATCTTAGGACTGGGTAGGAGAAGAGTTCATGAACACATTCACCCTGCTACAGATCATCTCCCACAGGCCACCACTGCTGTGGGTGCCCTCCTCACTTCCCAAAGGCCTCCGGGCCCACTCGGGCTTCTGGGGCTGCCCTGTCTTCTCGGTCCACCCCATCAAGGCAGGGCCTACTGCCACCACCCAAGGCCTCACTACCCTGCCCGCCTGCTGCTGTAGTGGGTTCTGTGATTAGCACCCACTGGAGCTCAGATCCTGATCCCTGAGATGGAGAACTTAGGCCTCAAGCCTGGAACCCACAGCCCTGGGCCCCCATGCATTCCTCTCAGCCCCTGCTTTCCTCCTGGGGGTTTGTGAAGACACAGGTCTCTCAGCTTCCTGCCAAAGGCTGAGGGCAGAGGTGGAGAGGTTGCGGTGTCAAGGTCCCTGAAGGGGAAAAGGAGGCAGAGTAGGGCTTAGAGGGCTGGTGCGGGCAGAGAGCGCGGTGAGTAGTGGATGCAGTTGGTAACATTCACACAGTGTGGGTCGGAGCCTGGCAGGGACCACACCTTTGTAAACCTCCCCTGGGACTTCTGCCCCTCCCCAGTAGCCCACCCTGTCCTGGTTGCCCATAGACCCACAGCAAATGTGTGCAAAAGGGACTAATAACCTTCCACCTAGTCATAAACCAAAGTCCTTTGACCAACAATGTTAGCAAAGCAGGCTGGAATTTTTCAGAAGAGCATTCCTAAAAGGAGAGATTACCTAAGGTGAAGAAAGGGCCTGGGCTCTAGACTCAAATAGTCCGCAGTTGGGACTAACTACACACTTGGTGGGCGACCTCAAACAGATTTCTTAATGTCTCTGAACCCTGGCATGCTTTAATCTATAAAAGAGGGGAAGATCATAACTGTTACCTCCAGGAGCTGAGATAACTGATACTGTAAGAGAACCTGGCACACAAACACTTTCCTGCCCACCATGGAGATAAAGGAGGATCACTCTTTTCCTCCTCTCCATTTTCCAAATTGTATCCTAATGGTGGTTCTGTTACTGCTCTAATTGAGGAGATAAAACAATGACTAAGAAAGCCACCACAGGCCGGGTGTGGTGGCTCACACCTGTAATCCCAACACTTTGGGAGGTCGAGGTGGGTGCATCACCTGAGGTCAGGAGTTTGAGACTACCTGGGCTAACATGGTGAAACGTCGTCTCTACTAAAAATACAAAAGTTAGCCGGAAGTGGTGGTGGGCGCCTGTAATTCCAGCTCCTCAGATGGCTGAGGCAGGAGAATCGCCTGAACCCAGGACACAGTGAGCTGAGATTGTACAACTGCACTCCAGCCTGGGTGACACAGCCAGACTCTGTCTCAGAAAGAAAAGAAAGAAAGAAAGAGGGAGGAGGAGGTGGCGGAGGAGGAGGAGGTAGTAGAGGAGGAGGAGGGAAGGAGGGAAGGAAGGAAGTCACCACAGCCCCTGCCTCTGAGGAGCCGAATCCCCACTGGGAGCAAGAGACATTAAAAGCAAGGATCCAGGGAGACAGGAAAGCTGAGCAAGGGCACCGGGTCTGCCTGCAGGAGACTAAGGAAGGCCACCATGGCTAGAGCACGCCAAGCAAGAGGTTATGGCAGGCATCAGAGGCCACAGGGGTCAGTGGGGACCAGACTACAAGGGGCTTTCGGAGTGCAGAGCAAGCTGGCAGCCTGGGCTCCCTCTCCGCCTACCTAGATCCATCCCAAAAGTTCCGTTCTGTGTCTAATTTCCATTCTCAGGCTAGCTCCCTGGGCTGGGCAGCACATCTGACAATTCATGCCTGGGGCTTGGCGCCCAAGGCAAAGATTCCACCAGGTCCTCCACTAGGGTCACTATTTCTTCCTCCACCTGCTGAAAGGAGGTAATCATCCTATCTATCTTGTAGGAGTCATTGGGTTACTAATGCACGTGAAGCACCACAGGCCTGGCCTGGCATTCAGTAGGAGCTCTACAAATGTTCAGAGCCAGTCCCTGGTGAAAACAGTCTTGCCAGCATTGGGGACTTCTGCCTGGATTCTGTGGCATCTCATTACCACACCAGTCTGGTAACGGCTTGTTCCGCAGCCTCCCCATCACACACACACACACACATCCTGCTTTCAACTGTCCTTTGCCCAGATAAGGATTAGCCCATCCTTCTTCATTCCCTCTAGCCTTCTGCACCTGGCCCTCCCAGTGCACCTGGTCAATCCCAGCCCCTCCCTGACCTGTACAAATACACCTGAGAACAGACAGTGCCCCAGACTTCCTGCCCCTGCTCTGAACTCTCAGGTAGGGACCTGGCTCTGCTTGCTGTTGGCTGGGGACAGGAGGGTGTCTGTGGGGTATGTGGTGTGTCCATGTGGTCAGGGTCTCTCTGGGTGTGTTTATGTGCATTGAATTGGTATCTGTGCTTCGGTGTCTCTGCGTGGGAGTGTCTGTCTGTGCATTTGCCCTGTCCCCACTCCCGGTCTGGGCCCCTGCACTTCCACTTTCTTCTTCAGTTATGATTGATTTACAACCTTTGCCATGCCAGGCAGCAGGGCTTGGCTGAGAGTGGAAGAAACTGCATGAGGTCCCTTCCAGAGCTGCCAACTCCTGTCCCTCAAACACCTGGGCCTGAATTGGGGAGATACATTCTGAGGATTGTCTTTTCTCTTTCATCTTACCCAGATCCTGACTGGCCCTTAAGTTTTCTTTTTTTTTTTTTTTTTTTTTTTTTTTTTTTTTGAGACGAGTCTGGCTGTGTGGCCCAGGCTGGAGTGCAGTGGGCCGGATCTCAGCTCACTGCAAAGGCTCCGCCTCCTGGGTTCACACCATTCTCCTGCTCAGCTCCCAAGTAGCTGGGGACTACAGGCCGCTGCACCACACCCGGTAATTTTTTGTATTTTTGAGTAGAGATGGGGTTCACGTGTTGGCCAGGATGGTCTCATCCTCCTGACCCTCGTGATCCGCCCGTCTCGGCCTCCCAAAGTGCTGGATTAACAGGCGTGAGCCACGCTCCCAGCCCCTAAGGTTTTCTTTACCTCTCCTCCCCGCAAAGCCCAGCCCCATGGTCTCTTCCAGTCTAATCACTCACTAAGGGAAAGGATGAGGGAGCAGGAAGGACCATGGGTATAGAACACAGGCTGACCTCGGCTAAACATTTCAGTACAAGTAGAAGTCAATGAAAACGGGAAAATGGGTAGCTCAAGAGGTGCAGGAGGCTGGGTGCAGTGGCTCATGCCTGTAATCCAGCACTTTGGGAGGCTAAGGTGAGAGAATCACTTGAGCCTAGGCAACATAGTGAGACCTTGTCTCTACAAAACAATTTTTGTTTTTGAGACAGAGTCTTGCTCTGTCACCCAGGCTGGAGTGCAGTGCTGTGATCTCGGCTCACTGCAGCCTCTGCCTCCCGGGTTCAAGCGATTCTCCTGCCTCAGCCTCCTGAGTAGCTGGGACTACAGGTACCCGCCACCACGCCCAGCTAATTTTTGTATTTTTAGTAGAGATGGAGTTTCACCATATTGGACAGACTGGTCTCGAACTCCTGACCTCAAATGATCCACCCACCTAGGCCTCCCAAAGTGCTAGGATTACAGGCGTGAGCCGCCATGCCCAGCCAACAAATTTTTTTAAATTAGCTGGGTGTGGTGGCACATACCTATAGTCCCAGCTGCTTGGGAGGCTAAGGTGGGAGGATTGCTTGAACCCTGGAGGTCGAGGCTGCAGTGAGTTGTGATCACGCCACTGCACTCCAGCCTCAATGACAAAGCAAGACTCTGTCCCCAAAAAAAAAATTTTAAAGAAGCACTAAGGTTCCCTAGAAAAAAAAGAGGTTTAGGGGGCCGTGTGTTGCAAGAGGCTAGGGTTGTTGTACTGGGGGCGCTGTTTATTTTTGTATGCTCAGCAACCTTGTAAGTACCAGAAAGCCCTGATGTCAGGTATTTGCTCCTGGCATCACATACTACACTCCCATTTAATGGCTGAAAAAAAAAATGAATGTACTGTATGTTCACTGGGTCCATTCTGGGGTTGGCCATTGTGACTTGCCAGCCCCAAGCAAGACATCGCCAGCCTTGGCACCAGGGTGCCTCAGCAGCTCCATCTCATGACAGCACGGCTTATCGGTGAATGACAAATTGGCTCAGACTCCAAGCTCCCACCCCGTTCCAATCCTGGTGTGAGGAGACAGGTATAAGCAGCTAGGACCCCATGGAAGGCTTTACATTCACTTGTGCCCCAGGGCAAAAATCCATTCACTTGTGCCCTCAGGGGCCACCAACCCCATTCCTGTCCTAGCAATCCCTCCTCCCCTTCCCTGCTCTGGGCACACTGATCGCTCCAAGCTTCCTGCTCCCACACCATGCCAGGTGTTTACACAAGACAAGAGTCTGTAGGGACAGGGGTACCATGACATGGCACAGGGCAGGCACACAACATGAATAATTAGCAAATGAATGGATATTGAAATCTTCCCAAGTGGAATCGGATTAACACATAATTGTGAGTCTAGGTGGGGCAAGTGTAAGAGCATGGGGTGTAGGGGCTGGTACATGGTGCTGTTGTGTCTCCATCTACCCACCATGTAGGTGAACCTGCTGTGTCCATTTAACCCCCATGCCTGGAACCTACAGTGCCAGCTCTATATTGGTGCCAAGCTAAGCCGGAGGGAGCAGTTTTTTCCCTTTCATCCTTTGAAGGGTGTGTGTGTGTGTGTGTGTGTGTGTGTGTGTGTGCATCCCTGGGAGGAAGGACCGACTACAATTTAGATGACAGGAAACTAAAAGTTACCTTTTGAACACAGGTATTCCTTGTGTCATTCCCTGCTCTTACTCCAAAAAGATGCACCCAGGTAAGCACTGTGGCTGGGAGGCTGGGAATTGGAAGAAGGGGGACAGCAGTAAAGGCAGGGACTACCAGTCAGCCATAACTAGTGCATGCCAAAAATGTATGTGTGTGTGTTTGTATGAAGGCGGTAGTAGGGATCCACAATGAAGACAAGCCCTTATATTCTGTAGAACATGTTCCAGTTTAAGAAGCATGCTTACTCATGTTTCTTAACAGGGCAGGAGCTTCTCCCACTGCACACTCGAGGCCCAAGGGAGCTAGGGGTTATGCTCAGGGCAAGGCCATGGAGGTGCGGCTGGGTCGGAATCCAGAATCCAGCTCTTGGGAGCTGTGCCATTGGCTTCCCTCGAAATGAACAAAAGACTGTCCTAGCCTTTAAGAAGTAGCAGGTGATCCCCACCAATGGGGCACTTCAGAACACGCAGGACCACTCAGGTGGGTGCTGCAGAAGGAGCCCACCGGACCCACAGCTGGGCAGCCTGGATGGCCCGCATGTGGATTTCCTGCAGAAGGGCAACACACAGCTGCACCAGGGAGATTTCCAAGTGCAGGAGGCATGAGCAAAGGCCAAGAGCTGAGAACAGAAGTTCATAAACAGGAGACAAAAAACAGCTCTGGGAGACTGAGCAGAGATTGGCCCGAGATACGTGGGGCGTGACAGGGGCAGAGGACAGATGGGGAGGTTGGCAGGGCAGCTGGCATGGAGGTAGAAGCAAGAATCAGGTGAATGACAGAGTTGGCCACTATGGAGCAGCTCCAGGCTGACAAAGTTGGGACCCATACCTCCTGCCAGGCGCGTTCCACCCAGGAGGACTCCGCCAGCCCTTGAGCACACAGGGACACACCGCTGAATCTTACATTGACTTCCAATATGTATCTTTGCTAAGAGAATGAATGAATGATTGTCAGACAAGTGACGGGCAAGTGACCACATCTGAGAGGCCCTCTTGGGGTAGGGGTGTGGGCACAAGATCCTTAGCGCCAGGGAGAAGATAGGTTTTTTTTTTTACTGCAGAACCAAATGACCAAAGCTGCTTCTTTTTTTCCCTTTCTTTCCCACAGGTCCGAAGGTACAAAAGTTTCCCCAACGTTCTCCCCTTTTTCCTCCCCACTGTAATGTCCTCCAGACCCCCAACCTCCTTCCTAGACCCTCAGGGAGCAGCCACCACTTCTCCCAAATGAAAAGAAGGGAGCAGGCTCAGGCATCAGCCCTGTGGGGGAGGGGGCAGCGCTGCACTCCTCCACCCTCTGCTGGCTGCAGCCTTCTTGGCGTTCTCTCCTCTGTTTTCCCATCTGTCTCTCTCCTTTCCTCACGTCCCCTCCCTGCCCTAGCAGCCCATCCTCTCTCCTGCTGCTTCCCCGCCTGTTCTATGCTTTTCTGCTTTCCTGGCTACCCCTACAGCCTCACTGGATGGCTGGCTTGCTCCCAAACCCCAACCACACTACAGGGCCCCTAGGACCTACTCCTGCCAGAGAAAGGAGACTGCCTCTCCTCCACCTCTTCTCTCCCACTGGCTACCACCAGCAGACTCAGTTCTTCGGCCTGGGACTGTGTGCCAACCCCCAAACAAAAGAGCCATAAGCGGAGAGGCAGGTGGGGTTGGAAGTGGCTGTTTCCAGGCACCACTGAGCCTGGATGGGGCAGGGGCTGCTTTACCATGGTCACAGGAAAGCGCCCAGCCCTGGAGCCTGCCTCTTCCCCACTGGTACCAAACCCTAATCAAGCCCTAGGAGGCAGAAGGCGACTGGGGAGGTATCCAGCCTGGACAGTGGGAGCATAGCCTCACTCTGCTCCACAGGGCCCCAGACCCCCAGTCCCTTACCACAGAAGCAAGGTGGTGTCTCTTGCCTGCCCCCTGGGCTTGTGGCAAGAGAAAACAAAACAAAACAAAACAAAAACTCCTCTGGCCTTGGGGCTTCAGGAGTGATTCCAGCCAAGATGGAAGATTAAACCACACTTTTTCCAGGCCTCTTCTGGCTGAGGCAGAAAAGCTTTTACTTTACTTTCTATGCTTCCTGATTTCTTGGGTGTGGCATCCGCTCAGGAACAGGTATGAGCTCACACATACTCATGTACACAGAACCATGCACTCCATGCACATATCTGTGTACATAGCAAGCCTGAATATGAACCTACCCACACACGTACACAAACATAGCTATTTTATATAAATCTGGCACACACCCTGTACACACACACACACAACCCATAAAAATAATACATACATCCTCACCTTGCCACCTCCTACCCTCCGTGTCCTCTCATCCTCCAACCGTCCTCCTTCTCCTCCTCAGCTCTTTCATCTTCCCTGACCCAGCCTCCTGTCTCCCCCTGCCCCTGGCCTTCAAAGAGCTCTCCCGTAGCCTCCTCCAGCCTCACCCTTGCTCCTAAGTGCAATGAGCCTGCAGTTCCTAGCATGGCAAAACCTCTAATCACTCTGCCAGGGTTCCTGGGTGAGAGAAAGGAGATGAAATAATTCTGCTTCTTAGTTGCAAATAAAGTAAATCGAGGTCCAGGGAGTGGCAGTCATATCTCGGCTCAAAGAATAGAAACCAATAAATCTAGGTTGCTCCCTTTTATCTGCTCAGTGTTCTGGCCTCACCAAGACAAAAGGCATGGGACATGCTACCCATGTCCCCAGCCCTCCACCGCAACTCCTTGGGTGCCTAGGAGTCCTGAGTCCCCCAGGGAAGTGGAGTGAGGTAGAGTTTATCTCAGGTAAGCTTAGCCCTGACCTCAGACTCTGACACTGTTCATTTGACTTTCCACAGGGGCACTGCCACTGTGGGGGGCATGGCCATCCTCCAGGTCACTGCGGGCCACCCCCCGGCCATGGCCCAGGGCCCTGCGGGCCACCCCCCGGCCATGGCCCAGGGCCCTGCGGGCCTCCCCCCGGCCATGGCCCAGGGCCCTGCGGGCCTCCCCCTGGCCATGGCCCAGGGCACCCACACCCTGGTCCACATCACTGAGGAAGCAGAAGAAAACAGGACACAAGATGGCAAGCCTGAGAGAACTGCCCAGCTGACCTGGAATGAGGCCTGAACCACAATCTTCTTTTCCTAATAAACAGCCTCCTAGAGGTCATGTTCTATTATTCAAAGAGCCTGTCTTCCTTCATATCCAACCTGGCTGTCAGACGACCCAGGATGGGGCAACCATCCTGGCTTTCTCAGAAGCTCAACGCCATGTTGCTCACTATAAATGGCTGTGTAAGGTCACCTCTCCTTTCCTTTTCACTCCTGTCCCCTCCCATCGAGGGACCTCAAGTGTGGCCTCATTACCCCTCTGCCATCCTGTACATCCAGATCTGGTGGGCCTTCCAAGGTTGCAACTTGCATGCCTCACTCTACAGACCAGAGGCCTCCCTTCAATCCAGATGGGTTTCTCACCATTCCCTGAAAATACACTGAACTTTCCAGCCTCCTTACCTTTGTTTGCACAGGTAAGGAAGAATGCCCCCACCCCAGGTCAGGAATGCCTTCACTCTCTCCTACCTCCACATTTCAAAGCCTAGCCTTTCTTCCAAGCCAGCTGAAGTCCACCATCTCCAACAAGCCTTCTCTAAGGCCTATTAGGAAGAAAGAGGTCCTTCCTCTTTGCATACTGTCCCCTTCTCTGCAGCAAGCTGCAGAAAAGAGATGGTATCAGTCACTTCATGGGCTTGATCATATCTTGCCTATTGGCACCAATTTATGGCCTGGCCCTTTATCTCTCCAACCAAGTATAAGCTATTCAGGGCAGACCCAACACTTCTACACCTCTAGATTCTTCCACCCCATTCCTTATGACCTGTGTCTTACACAGATTGGCATTGGTACACATTTTAGGGATACCTATAGTCCAAGTGTTCCTGACTCCGCTCAGCTCCATGTCTTCAACCAAGGCCTCTCCCTGCACAAGTAACCAGACCCTAAACAGCCTGCTTGCCATAAAACCCTTTCTGCCTAGTCAAATCCCACATCCAGGATCCTCTCCACTCCCCGCCCCCCCCAGGCTTCTCACACTGCCAATGTCTATTCTAGTTCTAGACCCCTTAGCCAGGCCTGTCCACAGTCCATCATACCCAAATGTGCTCTACTCACAGCTACTCCCTGGTGGGGGAGGTGGCACTGGAGTCAGTGGCTATTGGGCACCTCCCAGTGCCCTGGAGTTGGTGGCTATTGGCACCTGCCAGGCTGAAGTGGGGGGACAGGGGTGACTATAAAAAAGGATCCGGGATCACTCAATATACCCTTATAACAAACCTGCACATGTACCCCCTGAATCAAAAATTAACCTTAGCTTACTGTGATTTGTTTGCTTTATAAACCTTTTAAATCTTAAAAAAGAAAGAGAAGGAGCTGGGGATGATCTGAGCGCCTCTCTTCTTCCCCCCACTCCCGCCCCACCAGACTCCGCACTTGAATAACGGAGTCAGGGCTCCACATCTGAGGGGTGCACACCCAGGTCCAAGTCGAGGTCCAGAAGAATGGAAAGAAAGACCCAAGCGGATGCCTCGCCCCACTGGGGAGGGGAGTAGAGCGCTGAGCGAGCCGGGAACCTCGCAGGCCTGAAGCCGCCCGCCTCTCGACCCGGGGCGTCCAGCGTGAAGTGCGGGCGTAGAGCTCGCCCTCTATCCGGCTGGAAGGGTCTGCGATTCGATTTGTGAGGATCTCTGCATGAGTCGCGCTCCCTGGTTCCTTACAGGAAGGCCGAGGCCGCTAGGAAGCGTTGGACGGCCGGACTCCTAACAGCGGCTCTCAGGCCTGGCGGGAGCAGAGGGGCGCTCACACCCGCAGCCCCGCGATCTTAGACACAGCGCGCTCCGCTCCCGCCGCGGCGCCGCGCCCATTGGCTGGGCTCCTCCTCGCCCCGCCCAGCGACCGGCCCGCTCGGAGCCGACGCATGCGCACGAGCCCGCTGCCGCAGCCGCCG
>NW_016827667.1:10140-15993 GCF_001698545.2 Rhinopithecus bieti
CGCCGCCGCCGCCGCGGCTTCAGCACCAGCGCCCGGACAGCGGTGCCGCCCACGGGCATGGACGGTGACAGCAGCAGCAGCGGCGGCGGCAGCGGTCCGGCTCCCGGCTCGGGTCCGGAAGGGGAGCAACGGCCCGAGGGGGAGCCCTTGGCCCCAGACGGCGGCTCCCCGGACAGGTAGGGCGGACCGCTCCGCAGACCCAGATCACAGACCCTCCCAGAGCCTCCCCGCCCCAGGTATCCCCAGTAGCCGCCATATGTTGCCCCATTAATTCCCCAGACCCTCCCGGAGCCCCTTCCCGGGGTCGCCAAGCTCCAGGCCCCCCTCGCCACGCCCTCATCCTGCCGGGTCAATTTCCTCGTTCCCTGACACCCCCTAGTGTCAGTCTCCACTGCCCTCCCCGCTTAAGGAACCTGCCCCACCCACGGCTCCTACCCCTCCTCTAAGGCCAAGACTCCCTGGCTCCTCCGGCCTCTCCTTCTAGGCCCTGCCCCTGCATCTTCTCCGGAAGCCCCAAGCCCGCAGTAACCTCAGTCCGGGTTTCAGCGTGCCAGTGTGCATGAAGGTGTGCGTGAATTGTGGATGGGAGGCTCGCCAAGGCGGGTGTCTTGGGGAAGGCAGACATTCGGCAGGCACGTTAGGGACTGTCTTTGTCACCATCAGTCGCTTGCCTGCCCTGCATGGCCCCCAGCTGTGCACGTGTGGGTTCCAGTCCCTGCTTGTGGCAGCCACACTGGCTGGAGTCACTAAGATGTGAAGGCTTTGGTGCTCAGGCCGCTGGCCTGTACTACCCCTGGAGGAGCCCCAGACTGGTGGGACAGGAGGGACACCTTCCTGCTGAGGACCCAGATCTCAGTACCTCTCCTCTCCCTTCCTCCACCATATGTGTGAGGGAACAGCCCAGCTAGGTAGCAATATGGCGCAATTTCTGTGCCCTGCCTGGCTCTGCCGCCCCCAGAATCCCTCCTCTGACATGACACTGCCTCTTTCCTGCCTGGACTGAAATAAAAGGAATTCCTTGATAGCAATAGCAGAGGTGGACACATCGTCTCCAGACTACCCCAGCTAAAATGTACATTCTGTACCCCAGAGGAAGAGAAAGCCCCACAAGTAGAGAGAAATGTTTTCTTCCCTTTATTGTTAACATAGCCACTCTTCAGTCTGAAAGTCACAAAGACTTCAAGAGGGTGAGACACAGGATAGGTGTATTCACCAGACCAGGGACCTGCCTGGGACTATGGCCTGATCAAAGAGACCAGGGATGGAGCAGTGACAGGACAGAGCGGGGGCCTGGGGCCAGAAGCATCCTTAGAAGGGGCAGGAGAGTCATTTGCTGTCTTGGATATCTTGCCAAGGATCAGCTGTGTCCAGTCTCATTTCCCCTGGGCATAGGATCCACTTGCTCTTTCAGAAACTCCCTAGGGCCTCTGGCCCCTCTCTGGACTTCTCCAGAGACCATGGACACTAATCGGGCATAGGGACTTGCTTATGTCATTCAAGAAACACAAAAATGCTCCTGCTGAGTAGCACTCTGGGGATAGATACACAGCGAATAACTCACGCACACAACATGCACATGCGCGCACATCCTTACCAACACACTGGCTAGAGAGGAATTTGAAACAGTTTACACTGTTTTTTTAAAATTACCTTTTTATTTTCCTAGTGATATGAGCTGCTCCCCCATCTGTCCTGGCCACTCTGTGGGATCACGTTGAGGTTGAGATGGCTGTGTGTCTGTGGGGTTGGAGGCATAGTTAATACAATATACATTTGCCCCTTATGGGGCTTCCAGGTTGGGTCTCTGTGTCTGGGACCCTGTCAGCCAGGCCCTGATTGCTGGGATGTTGGCCTCTTAAGTGAGGCCTGCATCCCCACTTTCCATGCCCCTGCCTGCCCTACTCACTTGACGTACAGGCCTGCAGGCCCAGGCAGGCAGCCTAGAAAGTTACTTATCCCAGTGAGGGTCATGGAACTGAGGGAGTGAGAATAAAAAAACCCTGTGTAGCCCTGGGGTGTTTAACGCCTATTACTACTGAGCCTCCTAAGGGCAGAGGGCAGCAGGAGGTGACAGGAGAAAGCTTTGATTCTGAGAAGAGTGGAGGTCGGCTTTTCTCATTGGGAGGTTTGAAGAAAAGGCCTGGCTCTACAGCAGTCAGAATATGGAAGGTTTCAAATTCTGCCACATTGATAATGGTGGGCACAGTCAGGAAGGGTGAGACTGGGGGCAGCTGATCCTAGGTCCCTAAAGAGGAATAGTAGGAGTTAAAGAGAAGGAGCTGGGGCCAGGGAGACTCCAGCAGAAGCAAACCAGTGGTGGAGGCTAAGATTCCCCTTGAACAAGAGCCAGCTAAGGAAAAGGGTGGACTTAGGAGGTTTTAGCAAACTGGGTAACCAAGAGTGCACCCACTCTTCTCCAGTATCCTCTGGAATGCTGGCTTCCCCTAATGCAAAAGAAACCGACACTCCAAGTGGGGCCCTGACTCCTAAGACAAGCCCAGTGATCAGTTATCTAAGGCCATGGGAAGCTGGAACAGGCCCCCCACTTTCACCCAGGCTGCCCCCACTCTCCTGACCCCTAGAAGGCAAGCTCTGCTCTGAAGAGGGAGACCAAGGCTGATGGGTCATCTTTAGGTCTCTAGGACCCAACCCAGAGCAAGGACAATGCTAAAGCACAGGACAGGCGCTCAAGAAAAACCTGCAGAATTTAACATCTTAAAGAAGTCAATGTCCACGCTTACACACACAACCTAGGCCATTTATCCACCTTCTCACTGGCCCACAGGGATCTGCCAGGACACCGGCTGCTTACATTATTAACTTTATGGAGTCATCTGAGGTCTTGCTTTAGAACAACTTTGGTCAAATTCCTATTTTCCTAGATGTTGAGTTTGTAAAAAATAAGTATCAGTGATTAAAATCATGAGATCAAATTTTGATACAGCTTTTGGATAACAAAAAGGAAAGTATTTATATATGTAGTAAGATTCTCAAGGTGTGGGAAGTTCTAAAATGGAGATATATTATCTGAGGTGCCAAAAGAGGACTCATTGTAAATACAAACACACTTCTAAAAGTATATGCTCCCTGCTGCACTGACCTTGGGAAGGGGCAGGAAAGCAAACGTGTCTTCTACATGACAGACTCTGTGCCAAGAACCTCACATGTTACATCAGTTAATTCCCACACCAAACCCAAGAGGTGGGCATTATCTCATATCTTCAACAGACAAGGATGCCAATGCTCCAAGAATTGTGTGTCTTTCCCAAGTCCCCAGAGCCAAAAGGTGATCGAGTCAGGAGCCCACCTCCACTGCTCCCCCATTTCACCCTCAGCATGAGGGTCATTCTCTCCTGGACTGCTGGGCCAGCCTGCCATCCTTCTGGGAAAGAAAGAAAGAGCATGTTTTTCCTTCCTAGTTCCTCTTCTCGGTCTCTGGGCTGAACTCAGCCCCTGTGGGCAACGCCCATCTGCCCTGAGGCTGGGACTACAGCTCATAGCCCCTTCAGCAGTGCAGCAGCCAGGACTGGAAGCCAGGGTTGGCCCCGCATAGATCTGGCTCTCCTTGGGAGCTACGCAAACTCTGGCGAGCAGGCTGGGTGAGCCAGGCAGAGGCAGGGGAGAAGGAGACAGGGCTCTGCAAGGCTAACCAGCCCAGAATCCCTCTGGGAACCCCCCATGGCCCTAGGCACTCTGTTCTATGGCCATCTTTTCCTAATCTGGGTCTGCAATCCTGCCACTGGGGTTGAGACTCCACCTCTCCCTATACCCAAGGAGTGGGGTTGCGCACACGCACAGAGTATTGCCCTGATGAGTAATTTTGGTAGAAGACGCTACGGCTAACTGTTTTCTGGCAAGTTCCTTGGGGTGAGGGGGTGTCCCAGCTCCCTCTCCCAACCATGCACATCCTTACAAAGCAAATCTTCTGCTCCGTGCATGGCCCATGACAGGGTAGGTGGAAGGATAGCAGTTGCTTCCACAAACTTTCCCCGACCACCCCACCCCCTGTCAAAGTTGGGCCCTCTCTGAGCTCCCTCAGCCCTCTGTGACTTCCCCACTCACAGCATTCAACATGTTGGTCTGTTCACATCTCCCAACTACTGTGAGTGCCTAGAGGGCAAGGACCGGGTCTTCATCATCCTAGCAGCACTATTAGCAGCCAGCCTAGCACTCATTCAACAAACATTTCCAGGACGCCTTCTGTGTGCAAGGCACTATTCAGAGCACTGGCGATATGGAGATGAACAAATGCAACAGGCCTCTGTTCTCCCAGCACTCACATTCCACATGAAAGACAGGTAATAAACATGATGACGCTATAATATAATATTCCATTGCAACAAATGCTATGAAAAAAACATAAAGCAAGGTAGGGAGATTGAGAGCTGGTGGGTGATTATTTCAGAGAGAGTAGTCAGGAAAGGCTTCTCTGAGGAAGTACTAGTTGAAACAAGACCAGAATAAAAAAGAGGGCCATGCAATTATCTGGGGGATGAGCAACCCAGGCAGAGGGAAGAGAAAGTTCCAAGGCTCTAAGATGGGAATAGGAGTGCAGCAGCATGTGCTCAATAATCTGTCTGGCAAGAGAAAGAGCAGACGACTGCCACACAAAGAGCACAGGACTGTAAGTCGGAAGAATTGGGTTCGAGCATCAGCTCATCTGTCACTGAACCTGATTTCAAATCTATCAGTTGAAGAAAATACCTCCTTTGTGAGGTTTTTGTAAGGAGTGAGTAAGATCGGCCGGGCGCAGTGGCTTACGTCTGTAATCCCAGCACTTTGGGAGGCCGAGGCGGGCGGATCATGAAGTCAGGAGATCGAGACCATCCTGGCTAACATGGTGAAACCTCGTCTCTACTAAAATAAAACAAAATAAAATAGCCAGTCATGGTGGTGGGTGCCTGTAGTCCCAGCTACTCAGGAGGCTGAGGCAGGAGAATGGCTTGAACCCAGGAGGCGGAGGTTGCAGTGAGCCAAGATCACGGCACTGCACTCCAGCCTAGGCGACAGAGCAAGACTCCGTCTCAAAAAAAAAAAAAATCATATATGTGAAAGCACATTCAGTGTCTAGCACAGGGCCTAGCATGTAGCGGCCTGCCAATTGTTTTTTGACAGTGTGGAAAATGAGTGAATGAGAGAATGGTCTCCATGAGGTAGGCTGAGGGCACAGACTTCGAGCCCCCAGCCTCCTCACCTCTCACTTCTCCCCCAGGACTACTAATAAATCAACCCTGAGTCCCTGTCCCCTTGTCTTACTGAACTGAATAATGCTGGGGCATGGGGTGGCCCATCACCATCCCCCACCCCAATCTTCCCTGCCTCCTCTCTTCCTAGCACCCAGACCAAGGCTGTGGCCCCTGAAGCAAGCCCAGAGAGAAGCTGCTCCCTCCACAGCTGCCCCCTGGAGGAACCTTCCAGTTCTTCGGGACCCCCACCAACAACTTCCACCCTCCAGCCTGTGGGTCCATCCAGCCCCTTGGCCCCTGCCCACTTCACCTATCCCCGGGCACTGCAGGAATACCAGGGGGGCAGTTCCCTGCCAGGACTTGGGGATCGGGCAGCTCTCTGCTCCCACGGCTCCAGCCTCAGCCCTTCCCCAGCCCCCTCACAGCGTGATGGGACCTGGAAGCCACCCGCTGTGCAGCACCATGTGGTCAGTGTCAGGTAAGGAGGGGTCCAGCAGCCTGCCAGCTGCCACTGGAAAATGGGGTGGGGCTTAAGAGTGGGGCAGACCCCCGGGGCTCTAGACTCCTTTCTTAGGAGGCAACCCAATGCAGTAGGAAGTAAGGGTTGGAACTTGGGAGTGGCAAAGCGCTAAAAGGGTTAATACCATCGGTTTTCCCCACCCACCCA
>NW_016827667.1:16261-26243 GCF_001698545.2 Rhinopithecus bieti
TCCCACCCCACCTCCACCCCCGAAACACGCCCTGCAAGAAGACTCTGGCAAGCAAGCATCTTTTCTTCTCTTCCACAGGCAGGAACGAGCCTTCCAGATGCCAAAGAGGTAGGCCTGGGCCTTCCCTGGACCTCTAGGGGTGACCAGGCTGGTGCCCAGTTTAGCCCTGTTCCACGTGCTCTCTGCTCTATCTAGCACCCCTTCAGGGTGGAGCCTGAGCTCAGCACCCGTTGCTGCCACACCCAACTCATGTGGGCTCCTCCCTCTTTCCCAGCTATTCCCAGCTGATTGCTGAGTGGCCAGTGGCCGTGCTGATGCTGTGTCTGGCTGCCATCTTCCTCTGCACCCTGGCTGGACTGCTGGGGGCCCGGCTGCCTGACTTCTCCAAGCCTTTGCTGGTGAGGAGCCAAGGGGTGGGACGGGGTCCCCAGGCCTGGCCACCTCAGCCCAGCCTGGGGCAGAAAGTTGGAGGTAGGGTAGCCATGGTGGCCTGGGGATAGGGTAGCCACGGTAGGCTCTTGACCTCCAGAGAGAGTTCCTGGGGAACATCTCCTGGGGAGATGCTATAAAGTTCAGACTCACATCCACAATTCAGGCAGGTAGGCTGGCCTGCCCTGCTCTAAGGAGTCAAAGGGGCAGGGCTGAGAAGCACCCAGATGGACAACTCCTACCCTGCCCACCTGTTCTTCTCCACCCTCCTCCCTGCAGGGATTTGAGCCACGGGACACGGACATTGGGAGCAAGTTAGTGGTCTGGAGAGCACTACAAGCCCTCACAGGCCCCAGGAAGCTGCTTTTCCTTTCCCCAGACCTTGAGCTGAACAGGTAACAGGCTCTCATCTTTTCACTGTGGGTAGGAGAGGGAAGAATGAGATCTCCAGGAAGGGGACATTGGGTGACTCACCCCAAGGCAGGTCAGAGGGGCTTGCCAGGACTTCCTGGGGAGTGGTCTCTGGCCTCCTCTGAGTCTTCCAACCCTAACGGTGCCTGGCATAGATATTCTCTCCACTTCAGCTCGAGCTCCCACAACACTCTGAGGCCTGCACCCAGAGGCAGTGCCCAGGAGAGCATTGTCCGACCTCGCAGAATGGTGGAGCCCCTGGAGGACAGAAGGCAAGAGAACTTCTTCTGTGGCCCCCCTGGTAAGCTGCAGCCTGGCCAGTTCCTGGTTTTAATAGTGGTCCCCACCCCACCAAGTAGGAGAGGCAGGCCCAGAACAAATCTGGGCAGACAGAAAGGGAAGGTGGCCAGTTGGCCACAGTCAAGCCAAGGAAGCCGGGTTACAGCTGGGAGGATGAGGGAGTTCTCAGATGCTCCAACCAGACAGGGTCAAGCTGGGTTGGGGTGAGGCACAGGGACAGGATCAAGCAGTTCATGCACAGGCTTGAGATGCCTGAGAATCTGAACTTCATGTGGCCCTGAGTAAGCACCTTCCCTTTGGAGGACCCAGGACCTGGGGCCAAAGGACTGAGCTCTGGGTGGGGGGGTGTGTTGCAGAGAAGAGCTATGCAAAGCTGGTGTTCATGTCCACCTCCTCGGGCAGCCTATGGAACCTGCATGCCATCCATTCCATGTGTCGCATGGAACAGGACCAGGTGAGCTGGCTGGGGAGGTGCCAGGGGTTTGGGGGGAACTAAGGACATGAGGGAACTGATCCCAAGGAAATACAGCTGAGCCAGGACTGCCAGGGGGTGGACTGGGGAAGAGCATTCCCTGCTTCGAAAATTATTCCAACCCTGCTGAGAGGCTCCAGGTTGGGGTGGGAAAAGAAGAGTCGGCTGTTTTTAGAAGAGCCAAGATAGAAGTGCTGGAAGCAAGCCCATGCAGGGACTGGGAGTTTCCAAAAGGTCCTGAAAGGGCCCTCCAGAGCGGGTGAGGCGGCCCTGGCCCAGGGAGCTGAGACTGTGGGCTTCAAGGCCTCAGCCCCCATCAACCTGAGCAGTGCCAATCCAATTATGCTAACTGGAGAAACATACACAATAACATCTGAAGAAAGGTTTGCTGCTAAAAACGGTGTGAAAACCACGCAGTAGCCCAGCCCCCCACTTCACAAGAGGATATTCTAAGTACCAAAAGACTGGTTAAGAACATGTGTTCTAGAGTCAGATGCCTGAATTCAAGGCCAGCTCTAAGGTTGTCTTGCTGTGTGACTTCAGGCATGTTTCTTAATGTCTCAGTCCCTCAGGCTACATCAGCGTTAAATGGGGATAATAAAGATACTTTCCTCACAGGGATGTTGTGACAGTTAAATGAGATAGAATTTGAAAAAATGCAGCATAACGACTGGCAATAGTAATCTCTCAATAAGTGTTACTGTGTTGTCACCATGATCTTAGGCCCAAGGTTACGCAGCCAGTTAGTAGCAGAGCAAGGGCCTCTGACTCCCAGGCCAGTGCTCTCTGTACTACATCAGCTGTTGTGATGTCAACAACAGGAAAGGAGAAAAAAAGAGGCATGAGATTTGAAAAAGAAACAGCCTTGGCCCTAAGAGGGGTTAAGCGGTACAGTGGACAGACAGGAGCTGGGGTTTGGCAGTGACCCTGAACCTGGAATGTTTTGGTCTCCACTTTTCCCATTGCTTGCTTCAGCTCCTTGGACCTTTGGCCCTGTTCTGTCTGTGGCTGCTACCTCCACTTTTACTCCTAGCTCAGGCCTCGTGGAGTTGGGGTGTATGACCTACAGGGACCCTTAGAGGAGGGTCTCTTAGGCTGAAGCCTCGGGCAGCATCCCTGAGGCTCCTCTTTGATGAAGTCAAGATGTAGCTGCTGGCACCTGGGCCAGGAGCCAAAGGCAGCTGGGAGACAAGCCAGTCTCACCAGGCTGTCCAGATCCCTCTGCACCTGCCCTGCAGTGTGAAAGGAGGTGAGAGAGCCTTGTATAGGACTGGGAAAACCTGGGCTCTTGGGCTGCCCCTGAGCTCTCTCCTCCTGCGTGTGCCCTACAGATCCGCTCCCATACCAGCTTCGGGGCTCTGTGCCAGCGGACAGCGGCCAACCAGTGCTGCCCCAGCTGGTCCCTGGGCAACTATCTGGCTGTGCTCTCCAACCGCTCCTCCTGCCTGGACACTACCCAAGCTGACGCAGCCCGCACACTGGCCCTGCTTCGGACCTGTGCCCTCTACTACCACAGTGGTGCCCTGGTGCCCTCTTGTCTGGGACCCGGGAAGAACAAGTCCCCACGCTGTGCCCAGGTTCCCACCAAGTGCTCCCAGAGTAGTGCCATCTACCAACTCCTGCACTTTCTGCTCGACAGGGACTTTCTGAGTCCCCAGACCACTGACTACCAGGTGCCCTCCCTCAAGTACAGCCTGCTCTTCCTGCCCACCCCAAAGGGTGCTTCCCTGATGGACATCTACCTGGACCGGCTGGCCACCCCCTGGGGGCTCGCTGACAACTACACCTCCGTCACTGGCATGGACCTGGGCCTCAAGCAGGAGCTGCTGAGGTACTTCCTGGTCCAGGACACAGTGTACCCCTTGCTGGCTCTGGCTGCCATCTTCTTCGGCATCGCCCTGTACCTGCGCTCACTATTCCTCACGCTCATGGTGCTGCTGGGGGTGCTGGGCTCACTGCTGGTGGCCTTTTTCCTTTACCAGGTGGCCTTCCGCATGGCCTACTTTCCCTTCGTCAATCTGGCAGCCCTTCTCCTGCTGAGCAGCGTCTGCGCCAACCACACGCTCATCTTCTTCGACCTGTGGCGCCTCAGCAAGAGCCAGCTGCCGTCGGGGGGGCTGGCGCAGCGCGTGGGCCGCACCATGCACCACTTCGGCTACCTGCTGCTGGTCTCCGGCCTCACCACGAGCGCGGCCTTCTACGCCAGCTATCTGAGCCGCCTGCCGGCCGTGCGCTGCCTCGCCCTCTTCATGGGCACTGCTGTGCTGGTGCACCTGGCGCTTACGCTGGTCTGGCTGGCCCGCCCCGCCGTGCTCCACGGAGCGCTACTGAGGCGCGCTGCTGTGTGCGCCGGGCGCGGGCCGGTGGGAGGGCAGCCGCCTCGCGGCTGCTGCTGCGCGCACCGGCCGGTCCGCGGCCTTGCGGAGGCGGCGGCCGGCACCTCGCGCTGCTCTTCAGCGCCTGCTGCCCTGCGGCGTCATCAAGTTCCTGCTACATCTGGATCTGCTGGTTCGCCTGGACTGGGGCAGGAGGGCGCCTACACGCCGGCGTCAGCACCCGCCTGCGGCTGCCCACGCTGCCGCGCCCGGCGGCAGGTCTTCCGGCCCAGGCCACCCTTTCGAGCGCTTCGACGCAGAGTATCGCCAACTGTTCCTGTTCGAACAGGCTGCCGCAGGGCGAGGTGCCACCATGGCCGTGGTTTTGGTGTGGGGCGTCCTGCCTGTGGACACTGGCGACCCTCTGGACCCTCGTAGCAACAGCAGCCTGGTGAGGGACCCTGCCTTCTCGGCCAGTGCCCTGAGGGCCCAGCGTGGGCTGCTGTGCTCTCTGCCACCAGGGCCCGGAATCAGAGGCTTCTTCGACACCCTGCAGGAAGCTGGCCCACGCTGTGTTTCATGGAGAACCTCCATGCCGCTGGATGGGAGAGCCCCGGCTGCGCCGCCTGGGACCTGACCTCTGCTGCGGCCACTCGACTTCCCTGGGCCCCCCAGTTTTTCCTGCACTGCCTGAAAATGATGGCTCTGGAGCAAAGGCCCCGATGGCACCAGGACCTGGGGACTCCCGCTTTTGATGCCCATGGCAGCTGCGCCTGGTTCCTGCAAATTCCATACCAACTTCCGGGAATAGTCCGGACTACAACCAGACCCAACTCTTCTACAATGAGGGTCAGCCACTGGCTGGGCAGCGGAGCTGGGCATGGCACCTCCAGGCCTGCGCCGTGGTTGGTTCACTAGCCGTCTAGAGCTGTACAGCCTGCAGCACAAGCCTGAGCACGAACCTGCTGTGGTGCTGGCCTTGCTTTTGGACTGGCCTTTGCCACACTGCTGTGGGCACCTGGAATGTTCCCCTCAAGCCTATTCTCCGGTGGCAGCTGTGGCAGGCACGTTGCTGGCTCACTTGTAGGGCTCTGGTTCTCTCGAGTGGCAGCTCAAGCACTGCCGAGGCCCTGTTTCTCTCTTGCCTCAGGGTGGCCTCTCATGGACTTCACTGTCAACTACTGCATCTCCTATCACCTGTGGCCCACACCGCTGACCGCCTGAGCGTGTGGCCTCTCTCTGCGCCCAGACCAGCTGCGCCACGCAGTGGGGGCTGCAGCCCTGTTTTGCGGCAGGCGTGCTCATGCTGCCTGCCACAGTGCTGCTTTTATCGCAAGCCTGGGCCAAATCCTCATGATGGTCAAAGGCGTCAGTTGTGGCTGCCGCTTCTTCTTCCAATCTCTCTGCTGTTTCTCGGGCCAGAGAAGAACAGTGGGCAGATACCTCTGGCCCTGTGCTCACCTGCCATGGGATGCTGGTACTGGGGACCCCTGGTGGGGAGAAAGGCGCCGCACGACCAGGATCAGTTGGAGGGATGGCCGGACCTGCTCAGAGCAATATGGAGCTACAGCCCCTGGCACGCGTCGGCAGCCCCAGCTTGACCCAGCACAGCCACCCAGCAAGCTCGTCCACCGGCCCTCAGGTACTGCTCTGAGGATCTGCAGCTCCATGTGGTCCCTGCTGTTCCCGCCCCCACCAGCCCCTGCCTCCCCAAGGGGAGCGCTGCTGGACCACCAGGCAGTCTTTCAGGCAGTGCCCTGCCCTGCAGACCCCTTCCCCCTATAAGCAGGCTGGCTCCAGCCCAAAACCCGGGCCAGGCAGGACCCAAGGGAGAGGCTGAGCCCTTGCCGGCCTCGCCAGAAGCCCCAGCCCATCCCCCTAAGGCCAAGGCCTGCAGAGCCTCCTGATGGCTTCTGTTCCTCAGCCAGCACCCTGCGAGGGGCTCAGCGTTTGATGAGACCTGCAAGCAGTTCTGAGCCCAGTGCTCGGGTAACCAGATTCCGTGGTGGTCCCAATGACCTGGGATGACACTGGCAGCCAGTCCTTAGCGGGCAGCCAATGGGAAGCGGGACCACCCTGTGGCTGGCGCTTGAGGGAGACAGTGTATTGACCCATCATTGCCCGCCTCCCACCAGAGCAGCTTGTCCTGGAAGGGCCGGGGGGGTCCAGGGGATGGCAGCCCTGTGGTGCTGCCCAACAGCCAGCCAGACCTGCCAGATGTTTGGCTGCGCAGGCCCAGCACCCACACATCAGGCTATAGCAGCTGAGGGGGACCCGGGGAGGCCAGACAGGGCACGGAACCCTGTCAGGGATGACAAGGCAAGGGCAGCAATAGGCTGGAGCCTGAAGGTATTTCTCCAGATTCACAGGGAGAGGTCTCACCCTCCAGCTGTGGATGTTAAACCCTGCCAGATGTCCCAGGCTTGATCTGTCTGCTCTTACTCCTCACATCTGGAGGATTCCAGCAGGAGGGGTTTTGGAGGGGACCTGCTTGTGACCTGCTGAGGGCTTGTCTGCCCCCACAGCACCATCTAAAACCCCTCCTCTAGAAGTGGGGAAGGCTGGATGTGTAGCTTCGGGTGTCAGAGGAGGCTGACCTGGCCTCCATCCCAAGTTACAAGAACTTCAGTGAGATTAAGGGACCCCCATCCTAGGGATCTTGTCAGGGTTCCTTACTGACCAGAGGAGCCGGCAGGAATCTTCGCAGCCTCCTGAGTCTCACCCCTTTCATACGCTCTTCATCAGGACACTTCCCTCTCTTTTCGGAGCTTCTCTGGGCAGAATTGGGCTGGGGCCTCTCTCCCCAACTGCCCTGCTCTCCTCATACTCACCGGTTTGACCAGAAATTCTCGAAATCCAGCCATAGATGGCTGCTGGGAATGCAGCAGGAGAAGGAGGATGGTCAGCCTCGGAGCATCTCTAAATTATGGGACAGTCCCTCTTTGGAAGCAGGCTCGTGTGCTCTCCTGTGTTAATAAACGATAATAATCCTTTCCATCTCTGCACATTTTAGTCTCCTTGGAATCTATCTCACTACTTCACTACAGGGTAGCCTGACATGGGTCAGGTTCTTTTGCCCCCAATTTATAGGTAAAGACATTGAGGCTAAGTAAGATGAACTGACCTTAAAGTCACTTAGCCACTACATGGCAGAGCGGTTTCATTCCGCCACTGCAACCTCCAGTCTCCCCTTGGCTACCTGCCTGGTGGACATTGGCATATGGCTGTCTTGGTCTTTCACCTCTAACACCCTCTTCCAATCTGCTTTCTCTGGTGTCTCTGACTGAACCCAGCCACCCTCTTTGGGCCTCCACTTCCTGAGAGAGCTGTATTCCAGACAAACCCAGGAGTTCCTCTCCATCTCCCCTATGCCTCCCTCTGGAATCTGGCTGAGATGTCTGCTGGCCCTGGGGCGTCCTGGCTGACCTGATTCCCAGGCTTCAGGACCATGCCTCTTCTACGGCCACCGTGTATAAGAGGCCCCACCAGAAGAGATACTGAGGAGCAGAAGAGGTGAAACCAAATCCAGTCGAGGCACGAACTCAGACCTGCCCTTTGGGGAGTGTGTGAGTTGCTTCCCAGGTCAGGGTCCCCAGTTTTTTAAGGACAAGTGTCTCTGTGGAACGTTAAGCAGACCAAAGGCTGGCTCCTCCTTCTCAAAGCAGTCTGGTGGGGAAATTTTATCCCATGTGAGAGCTCATGACACCAGGTGGCATCAACATGTTTATTGAACACCTACTTTGCACATGATAACTCCAAGGGGACAGATGTGTGGAAGAAAAATTGAATACCACCCTCAAAGAGCTCACCTTCTAGCTGGGGAGACAGCTTATATGCACACGCAGGCATCGGATGGCTCACCAACGGCATCATATGCCTGCCATCATCATTATTGTTGGAGCTCAAGTACCCAGGACTGGGTAACAAGAAAGGCTTTCTGGAGGAGGAAAAATTTGAGCTGGGCTTCAGAAGAGCAAGCATCTCAGACTGGAAGGGGCCTTGGTGATCACTTATTCCAGCAGTTTTCAAACTTTGTAGCCTCAGGACTCTTTCTTCAAAGAAGCTCTGTGTGGAAAAACAATATATAAAACAGGTAAAAAGCAGCTACTCTGGTGGGTGCTGGGTGTTGGGGGTGGAGTCAGCTCAGCCTCTCTTTCCACTGCAGCCTCTCCGGGGACCTGGGGAACCCCTCAGGCTCCTGGCAGCTTCACAGAATGCAATATGAAAGCTACTGATCCAGGCTATTTTTACAGAGGAGTGTCAGAAAAGGGAAGGGATTTTTCCAGGGTCAAATAGTCTGTGGCAGAGCTGGAGGCAAATTAGATGATGTTTTTGTTTTATTTAGTTTTTTTATTATTGAAACCTACTTCCTACTCCAAGTAACCCATGAGAAGTGGAGCAGAAACCCAAAAGAGACATGGGAGTTGTGGCAGAGACAGAAGACAGTAGGTAGCTACAACAGGATACCTTGGCTCCTTTGCAAGATAAGTAAATCAAGATGAGTAACTCCTGACACCAGGACGGGGAGGCTGGAACCTAATTTAAATCTGTCCCCTGGGGGTGTGCTGGGACCTCTCTCTTCATGTCCAGGTAGCATTTGGCCTCTGTGGCCTAGAGCTGCTCATCAGCGCTGGTTTCTCTGATAATGGTGTCCCTCTGTTGTCACGCAGCCAGGGTGAGACAGCCGTGATATCCTCAGGGGCAATGAGCCACAGGGAGGTCAAGTGAACTCTTCCTCCCGAGCATGAGCAGAAGACACTTTGCCTGAACACAACCACTGAAATGTTAGAATGCAGAGGGGTGGATGGATGGGCATGAGGGATTCGGGCACACCCGAGGGCCCTACTTGGGGATTTCCGGGTCACATTCTTACAGGCTGTGGCCACACAACACTGCAGGAAGGTGAATGAGCCATAGCAGCTGATGCATTGATTAGATTTGTTCTTTATGTTGCCAGGCCCAGAAGAACCCAGCAGTAATCTAAAACATTACCTCATACCTAGAGTGGCCCAAACCAACAGCAGGCAATCCACATCAGCAGAAAATCCAGCCTGCCTCTCTAGCTCTGACTTTGGAATGTGGAACTTAAAGCACTTTCAATTTCCTTTGAGTTGCAGCAGATCCTTCACTTTATTATCATTAGGGGCACTTTACAATGAATGCATGGCCCTGGAGACATGGCTTATAAGCATGCTGTGAGGCACACGAAAAGGAGTCAAAGCAGTCATGCTTGCCCTGCAAAATTCAAGAAATGATTTCTCCGCACTCAGACGCTTTAATAGAACTACATTAATAGTCATTTGGAACTTGAGGTCATTTCCCCTATTTGTGCCACTGATCCTTGAACTCATACTCTGAGTACGAGTATGTATCCTGTATGTGATTAAAATATAACCTGAGGCCGGACGTGGTGGCTCATGCCTGTAATCCCGGTACTTTGGGAGGCCGAGGCAGGTGGATCACTAGAGGTTAGGAGTTTGAGACTAGCCTAGCCAACATGGTGAAACCCCGTCTCTACTAAAACTACAAAAATTAGCTGGGTGTGGTGGGAGATGCCTGTAGTCCTAGCTACCCGGGAGGCTGAGGCAGGAAAATCGTTTGAACCCAGGATGCAGAGGTTGAAGTGAGCCGAGATCATGCCACTGCACTCCAGCCTGGATGACAGAGCAAGACTCCATCTCAAAAAAAAAAATATATATATATATATATATAGTTGATATAGTCTGTTACCATAGGAAAACTTGGCTTCCATGGCTATGGTGATCTGGGGACTTTTAGAGTGACAGTGTTAGACAGATTGATTTTTATTGGCTGAATCTTAGATTTTACTGATATATAGGATATCCCATACCATGATATTCGGGCAGTATTACAGCTTGAGACAATTTTTAAAAAGGCATTTCTCAAGAGAGTTATAAGCCAAACTTTCCTAGCCCCTTCCAACTCATTCCGTCCTTCTCCCAATGCATGACAGGACAGGGAAAAAGGCTTTAAATCAGGTTTTAAGAAAGAGGATACATTGGTTTACAACCTTTGCCTATTATCCAGAGAGTTT
>NW_016827667.1:27580-32332 GCF_001698545.2 Rhinopithecus bieti
AAAAAAAAAAAAAAAAAAAAAGAATTCAAATTCATTGAACATGTTATATTGTAAAATATATATACATTAAAAAAGAAAAAACAATAAAAATTTTTAAAATAATTCAAGTTCAGGTGAGACACAGTGGGTCATGCCTGTAATCCCAGTGCTTTTGAAAGACTGAAGTGGGAGCATGGCTTGAGGCCAGGAGTTTGAGATCAGCTTGGGCAACATAGCAAGATCCCATATCTACAAAAAATAATTTTAAAAATTAGCTGGGCATGGCAATATGTGCCTGTAGACCCAGCTACTCCAGACGCTGAGGCAAGAGTATCACTCAAACTCTGGAGTTCAAGGTTACAGTGAGCCATAATCACATTATGGCACTCCAGCCTGGCAACAGAGCGAGACCTTAACTCTAAAAAGAAAGAAATAAAGAAGAAATCAAACTGAAAGTGAGATGGTTGACACAGGATATGTATTAACCACATTGATTTGAATGGAAAAATAAAATCAGACTTTTCCTGTTAGAAGGTCAGATTTGGCTCACAGGTTTGACAGAGAGGATAGTCTTTGCAAGTAGGATGTATGGTGGACATTTTCCCTAGAATGGAATAACTTTAATCTGCAGCTCCACAGTTTGAACAGAAACAGACTGAAAGTACAGATACAACTTCCCTTTCCAGCCAAGATGGAGGAGCAGGGGCCAAGTTTACCCTCCTGCCTGAAACAACCAACCAAACAGAAAACACATGAAATAATGAGTTTCAAGACACTGGATATAAGGTAACAAAAGACAGTGATCTCTCAGAGGCAAGAAACAAACAAGGTGAACCCCTCGGTTTCCCAGCTTACTGCTTGAGAGGATATATTTCATGGAGGGAGAACCTAGGCAAAGCAAGTGACTCTGAGGTGAGGGGATAGCTGAGAGTTTGGAGCAGCAAACTGGCTAGAGGGCTCAGGACAGGGTACTGGAGAGGAGAAAGGTGGATACATAGAGAATTCCGGGGATCTGCAAAGGGCCCCCACTGAGTGTTCAACAGAGCGTGATTAATCACATAAGTGTAAAGAAACCACTTGAGACAAAGGAAAGAACCACCCGAAACAATGGGCTGGAACAGTAGCCAGAAGTCACACAGAGCCTGGACAGTGCCTGTCCCCATCAGCCAGATCGGAAAACCTCATAATTTATGGAGCATTGGTCAGAGCTCTCAGAAGGGCCCTCGTAGTGGGGATTAATTAGCCCTAGTTTAAACATTGCTAGATCCTCCCTAACAAATCTCAAAAGTGAGACCTGAAAGAATCAAGCTGTTTCTAAGTAACTGAACTGCCTCCCAGAACAAAGCCCGAGAACATTTACAGAAATCCAAAATTAACAAGCACCCAAAAATGTAAAATTCACAGTGCCTGATTCTCCAATAAAAAATTACCAGTCATGTGGTCGGGCGAGGTGGCTCACGCCTGTAATCCCAGCACTTTGGGAGGCCGAGGCGGGTGGATCACAAGGTCAGGAGATCAAGACCATCCTGGGTAACACGGTGAAACCCCATCTCTACTAAAAAATACAAAAAATTAGCCGGGCATGGTGGCGGGCGCCTGTAGTCCCAGCTACTCGGGAGGCTGAGGCGGGAGAATGGTGTGAACTCAGGAGGCGGAGCTTGCACTGAGCCAAGATTGTCCCACTGCACTCCAGCCTGGGCAAGAAAGCAAGACTCTGTCACAAAAAATAAAAAATTACCAGTCAAGCAAACTATGAACCATCATAAGGAGAAAAATCAATTGAAACCACCACAGCTGACACCTATGTGAGAATTGGACAAGGACATTAAAAGAATTATAATTGTATTCCATACGTACTAAGTAGAGACTAGGAAGATATTTTTAAATACCCACTTTGAATTTTAGAGACGAAAACTAAAATGTCTGAGATGATGGGGTGGTTGGGGTAGGCAGAAAGAAGAGGATGGGAAGAAGTACCAAGGGGAAGGAGGAATGATTTGGGTATGACGGGTGTGTTTATTATTTTAATTGTGGTGATGGTTTCACAGGTATATGTAATTTCTAAACTTATCAAATTGTACACTTAAAATGTGTGGTTTATGGAATGTTAAGTATATCTCAATAAAACTTAAAATTGTGCTGAAACAAAACCATTGGGGGAAACTGGGTAAAGAGTCCAAAGGACCTCCCTGTACTATCATTGTAACTTCCTGTCAATTATAACGATTCCAAAATAAAGAATTTAAAAGTGTTTTTAAAATTAAAAAAAAAAAGTCTGAGATGAAAAATCACTGAATGGAATAACAACAGTTTAGACATTGCAGGAAAATAAACAGTAGTGCACTTGAAGACATAACAATATAAATTATCCAAAAAACACCATGAGAAACAATTTTAGAAATGAATACGAAGGGCTAGGCGCAGTGGCTCATGCCTGTAATCCCAACACTTTGGGAGGCTGAGGCAGGCGGATCACCTGAGGTCAGGAGTTCGAGACCTCCCTGGCTAACATGGTGAAACCCTGTCTCTGGTAAAAATACAAAAATTAACCTGGCGTGGTGGTGCACACCTGTCATCCCAGCTACTCGGGAGGCTGAGGCAGGAGAATCACTTGAGTACGGGAGACACAGTTTGCAATGAGCTGAGATGGCACCACTGCACTCCAGCCTGGGCAACAGAATAAGACTCCATCTCAGGCCGGGCGCGGTGGCTCAAGCCTGTAATCCCAGCACTTTGGGAGGCCGAGACGGGTGGATCACGAGGTCAGGAGATCGAGACCATCCTGGCTAACATGGTGAAACCCCGTCTCTACTAAAAAAAAAATACAAAAAACTAGCCGGGCGACCTGGCGGGCGCCTGTAGTCCCAGCTACTCGGGAGGCTGAGGCAGGAGAATGGCGTAAACCCGGGAGGCGGAGCTTGCAGTGAGCTGAGATCCGGCCACTGCACTCCAGCCCGGGCGACAGAGCGAGACTCCGTCTCAAAAAAAAAAAAAAAAAAAAAAAAAAAATCCCTTTTAAAAAAAAAAAAAAAAAAAAAAAAAAAAAACTCCATTTCAAAAAAAAAAAAAAGAAAGAAAAGAAATGAATACAAAGTATACACAATATGACCAGGTGGGTGGCTCATGCCTGTAATCTCTGCACTTTGGGAGGCCAAGGTGGGAGAATCAGTTGAGGCCAGGAGCTCCCGACCAGCCTGGGCAATATAGCAAGACCTCATTTGCACAAAAAAAATTTTTTTAATTAGCCAGGCATGGTGGCATGTGCCTATAGCCCCAACTAGTTGGGAGGCTGAGGCAGGAGGATCGCTTGAGCCCAGGAGTTGAAGGCTGCAATGAGCTATGATCGCACAACTGCACTCCAGCCTGGGCAACCAAGCGAAACCTTATCTCAAAAAAAAAAAGAAAAAAGTAAACAATATACAACAGGCAGAAAGTATGTCCCTCACAATGATTTAAAGTTATGAAAAAAATTTAAGCCAGGTGAGATGGTGCATGCCTACAGTCTTGGCTACTCAGGAGGCTGAAGTGGGAGGATGGCTTGAGTCCAGAACTTCAAGGCTGCAGTATGCTATCTATGATCACACCTATGAATAGCCACTGCACTCTAGCATGGATGACATAGCAAGATCCTTCCTCTAAAAAAATAAAAATCAAAGTAAACTTAAATATTAAGTATCATGTAAAAACAGGCAAGAGGGTTTTTTTGGGTTTTTTTGTTTTGTTTTGTTTTGTTTGTTTTTTGTTTTTTTGTAGGGGCATATGAATAAGGGAATTTAAAGATGCTACTCTGGATCCCATCTTCCTTCTTCCTTGCTCCTGAGCATCCTTTCCCTCCGTTCTACTGGCTCATTCCTATCGGCACACATATCCACAGCTTTTTTTTTTTTTTTTCTTTTGAGACGGAGTCTGCCTCTGTCACCCAGGCTGGAGTGCAGTGGCGCGATCTCGGCTCACTGCAAGCTCCGCCTCCCAGGTTGACGCCATTCTCCTGCCTCAGCCTCCCGAGTAGCTGGGACTGCAGGCACCCGTCACCACACTCGGCTAGTTTTTCTGTATTTTTAGTAGAGACCGGGTTTCACCGTGTTAGCCAGGATGGTCTCGGTCTCCTGACCTCGTGATCCGCCCGCCTCAGCCTCCCAAAGTACTGGGATTACAGGCTGAGCCATCCCGCCGGGCCCACATGTCCACAGCTTTAGAGAAAGCTTTCTTTGACCCCCATAACCCATCTCCAGTTACTGCCCAGTTGCTCTGCTTTTTTTGCAACAGACTCCTGGAGTTACACCTGCCATCTCTGCTTCCTCATCTCCCACGTACTCTTCAACCCATGCCCATGTGACTGCCACCCCAAACGCTCCACCAGCATTCCTCTTGCTAGACTCATCACGACTTCTCTGTTGCTAAATTCACTGGATGCTTTTCGTTCTCGTTCTACTTGCCCTTTCAGCTATTTGTGTGTGTGTTTTTTTTTTTTTTTTTTTTTTTTTTTTTTTTTTTTTTTGGTTCCCAAGTTTTATTCAAGAACTCATACAAAATATTCTTGATAAATGAAATTTAATCCTCATTTTCCTCGTCTTCCTCGTCCTGGTTAATCTAGAAGTAACGTAATTCATAACTCTCTTTGCTGTTGGCAACTACGTGCTACCAGTCACATAGATTATTCTTCTTCAAATATTTTTTGGTGAGATATTTCAAATCCCTTTTGGAGAAAGGCACCACAGATGTCACGGTGATCTTGCTCTTGCTCCTTTCGATGGTTACCACCCCTCCACCAAG
>NW_016827667.1:33222-46259 GCF_001698545.2 Rhinopithecus bieti
GTTGATATATATATATATATATATATATAAATTGAGCCAGGTACAGTGGCTCATGCCTGTTGGGAGGCTGAGGTGGGAAGATCATTTGAGGCCAGGAGTTTAAGACCAGTCTGGGCAACATAGCAGGACCCCATCTGTACAAAACTAGCTGGGCCTGGTGGCATGCACCTTTAACCTTTAGTGTTAGCTGCTCAGGAGGCTGAGGTGGGAGGATCTCCTGAACCCAGGAGTTCAAGGTTGCAGTGAACTATGATTGCACTCCAGCCTGGGCAACAGAGTGAGACCCTGTCTCAAAAAAATAAAATAAAATAAAATATAAATTTTATGACACTCTCCTGCTATAATGCTTCAGTGACTTTCCATTACTTTTAGATAAAATCTAATCTCTATACCTTAGCCCGTAAAATTTGTCTCTTGACTTCTTATTTCTCCAGTTTTATCTGTGCCACTCTATTCCTATCTTTCTGTGCCTGTGGAAGAACCCGTTTCTGCCTTGGGACTTTGCATTTTCCCCTTTCCCCAATGAGATTAACTCCCTCTCCTCCTTCCTTAATCAAACATCATCTCAGAGAGGTCTTCCCTGAGCCCCCAATATAATCTAAGTTTCCCTGCTTTTCTATCTTATAGGATTTTGTACTTTTTCTTCATTGTGTGTGTGTGTGTGTGTGTGTGGTTTGGTTTGGTTTTTAAGATCATGCTCTGTCACCCAGGGTGGAGTGCAGTGGTGCAATCTCGGCTCACTGCAACCTCTGCCCCCTGGAGGTCACATAATCCCCCCACCTCAGCCTCCAGGGTAGCTGGGACTACAGGAGCATGCCACGACGCCCGGCTAATTTTTCTATTTTTTGTAGAGATGGGGTTTCACTATGTTGCCCAGGCTGTTCTTGAACTCCTGGACTCAAGCAGTCCACCCGCCTCCACCTCCCAAAGTGCTGAAATTACAGCTATGAGCCACTGCGACCAGCCTTCTTCACAATTTCACCACAATCTGTAAATATATATTTATTCATGTGATTATTTGTTCACTGTCTGTTTCCTAAGTTGTAAACTCCAGGAGGGCAGAGCCAAGGTCAATCTTGATATTTGCTCTCCCTGAGTCCCTCCCACCCACTGAGAACATTGCTGGGTAATCAGGAGGTGCTCAATAAATGCTGGATGAAATGAATGAACTAGTGCATTTAATGATGCAAACTACCCTGTTTATTAAGAATAGCTTTGAATCGCTACTTAAAATCTGGGTAAGTGCTATTAAAATTAGGACCTCAGGTAGGTGCCTCAGGTATCTCAGCCCATAGGTCCTTTTCTTCAAGCCTCACCTGCCACTCTCCTCCTGTAACATGTAGTTTTCATCCAAATAACCTGTGCTCCTGGCAATATCCCTAACAATCCCAAACTAAATAAAGAGGATTGTGACATGGACCCTTAATGTGGCCACGTTTGCGTCTCCATCCCGGAATATGACGCTGGTAGCTCATTAGCTCCATTCAAGCCTACAAATTGCATCACCCTCCTCCTCCGCCCAGACCTGGGGGCTCCAACACCTTTCGCTAGGTCTGCCTCCGGCCTCCGAGCGAACCTTCCGTACAGCATGGCGGCTCCCAAACCCCGGCCCCGGGACAGAATGTTCCGTACAACATGGCTTTCTACAGAGTGCGATTCCCACCCACTTCCGCCCAGCTACCGGAAGTTTCCATTTGAAACCGAGGCGGCCGACTTGGCAGGAGGCGCGACAGTTGGTTCAGGGGATCTTTTGAAAGAGAGCGACAAGGACTGCGGGCAGGACCGGCGGGCTCCTGGGTTCGGCTCTCCCGGGGCGAGGGACTGGGCTGGATGGGAGGAAGGACGGAAAGAGCTGGGAAAGGAGGATTTTCTCTTTTCCAACCCCGAGCCGGGGCCTGTCGGGTCGCGCTATCCCCAAGCCCACCACTCTCGGGCCCAGTAGTCCAGCGCTGGGTAACATTCATCCTGTACCTTCCAGAGTTCAGCCGTGCCGCCTCGTTACGATGACCAGTGTGGTTAAGACAGTGTATAACCTGCAGCCCGCCTCTGCGCTGAGCGGCGGCCAGCCCGCAGGTGAGTGTCCACGCCGCGCCCGGGGCACTGCGGCCTGGCCGGGGATGGTCCCGGGAGTGTGGAGATCCAGTGGGTGGCGTGGGCACTGGGAGGGTGTCCCGCCGGCCCTGAAAACCTGCTAGCGCCCTATAACCAGGGTGTGTAGGTTTATGATGGGAGTTAGGGGAAGGGCCATGTGGTAGGATTTTAGAGCTGCTCTGCATTTTTCTGCCCGCGTATGTACTGTATTCATCAGTTAGATTCAAGTTGGTTATTGTACAATGTTATTCCCATTAAGCTAGGAATCCCCTTCTAACCGGTTATCCGTCTTATTTCCAGACTTGGGCCATCTTGAGGGATTGGGTTTGTTTTCAGGGAGGAAAGGGGAGAGTCATTTGAGAAGTGGAGTGGAATGCTTAGGGTTCTTTGTTCACCTTTATATCTGCGCCGTGTTTCTCATTACCACATTCTCATTATACGTTTGTTGAGTGAAGTGGGAGAGAGGGGTTAGACCTAAGCAAAGTATTTGAGAAACTTGGGCGAAGAGACAGACATGATTAAAATGGAGTTTTAATTGCTTTGCCATCTGCTTTGTGTTGCTTTGCTTGTGGTTCAAAGTCATCTCATGGGGTTTGCAGTCAGGAAACTGCCTAATCTAGAGATTATAGTACAGAATAAGCTTCAGACATCAGAAAACTGTTGTGGGAGATTGTGGAGTAGCTATTTATGATCCCTTCCCAGATGATTCCACTCAGCTGGTACATAAACCTTGGCAGGATTGAGCTCTGAAGTAAATAGGCTTTTGGGTTGTTTGTTGTCTTGTGTTGCCACAGAACACCTGAATGGTAATCCTGGCACCAGCGGGGACTAGGAGTTGCTAGAAGAACTGGAGCCAGGTCTCAGCTGCTTGCTGTGTCTTTCCCTTAGATGCAGTGCCCCTCAGTCAGTGGGCAGTGACTAGCTCTCTCAGCCAAGCTGGAAGTGTTCATCTCTTTGATTTCCATCTCTGTCCCAGCTTTATGATCATATGTAACAGGAACAGTTTCCAATTTTTAGGCTGCCTCCCAGGTTTTTTGTTTTGATTTTGAGCATGGGCTGGATAAGTAATATATGCACATGTAAAAAAAAAAGTTGGAAAACCATATACAATGATAAACAAGTTTCCTTCCCTTCCTTGACACCAGCCATCCAGTTCCCCTCCCAGTGTCTCCCATTTTTGGGAGACAGCTTTGTGAAATCCTACTAAATTTTTCCTACATTGCAATCCTTAGGTTTTAGCAAATACGAATTATTGGAACCAATTCTAGTCAATTTTGATCAATCGACTGTTAATTCCATTTTACATGGAGTAGATTTGTTGTTTATAACTTGCTAATACTTGAGAGAGAAGATGATATTTCTCCAAGGTTACCTTTTACTTCAGACAGACACCTCAAAAAGAACCCTTTGAATACCTCATTTGTACCGCATTTCTTCAATCTGATTTGATTGTAATGGCTCTTAAGTTAGGTCAAGCTTAAAGGGGCCATTTTACAGTGAACAAAGTGAGAATGAGTCCAGAAAAGCCTGCGTGTGGAGGGGGGCTGCTTAACTCCAGATAAGTGACTTGAATTTGCTGTAGAACACGAATGATGGACTGTGTGGTTGGGGAGCTGGCACAAGGATGAAGGAAAATTCTCTCCTTTGGGGAAGAAGAGTGTTACGCCAGGGCCATTTCTCTGGTTATCTGGCAAGAAGATCAGATTAGTATGCCTAATAGGGAAACCCTAAACTTAACGAAGGGTAAACAAAAGAGCTGGTGGTAGAGGCAGTCAGCATGGAAGAGGAAGGAACCAGACAGGTGGTTTAGAGATGGTCTGTGAGACAACCCATGCAACTGTGAAGTGTTTGATTTATTCAACAAGCAGTTATTGAACCCCTGTTCATATGCCAAATACTCTCCTAGGTGATGGGGACACAAAGATGTCTTAGAGTGGTTAGGAAGATATTCTGGGAAAAAGAATGAAGTAGTGATTTAAAAAAACTCAGAGCAGCTCAGTCATGCCTTAGGAAAGTGTGCAGCGTGCTTGGAGGAGCTTAACGAGATGGTACAAGGATTCAGCCATGTTTTACCTGCTAACTTCCATCCTGCTCTCTGCTGGTGTCCATCTCCATGTTCACTTTTACAGCCTCCACCTTTCAGTTCAACGAAACTTTTGGCTACCCTCAAACACACTGTACTGTCACATTTAAAGAATTTTGGTTTTTATTGCCAATTAGCCTGGAAGTTTTATTCTTTTGAATTAATATCACATGTTGAAATTTGCCAGAATGAAAATAAAGATTTGGCCAGGCATGGTGGCTCACGCCTGGGAGGCCAAGGCAGGAGGATTGCTTGAACCCAGGAGCTCGAGGCCAGGCTGGGCAACATAGTGAGACCCTGTCTCTATTTTTTTTAATTTTATTTTAAAACGTATTTTAGGTGCCTGTAGTCCAACTATTCAGGAGGCTGAGGTAGGAGAATCGCTTGAACGCAAGAGGCAGCGGTTGCAGTGAGCCAAGATCACACCACTGTACTCCAGCCTGGGCCACACAGCGAGACTCTGTCTCAAAAAATTAATAATATTTTTTAAAATAAAGTAAAGATTTATGACAACTGGGCTGGGCGCGGTGGCTCAAGCCTGTAATCCCAGCACTTTGGGAGGCCGAGATGGGCGGATCACAAGGTCAGGAGATCGAGACCATCCTGGCTAACACGGTGAAACCCCGTCTCTACTAAAAATACAAAAAACTAGCCGGGCGACGTGGCGGGCGCCTGTAGTCCCAGCTACTCGGGAGGCTGAGGTAGGAGAATCGCTTGAACGCAAGAGGCAGCGGTTGCAGTGAGCCAAGATCACACCACTGTACTCCAGCCTGGGCCACACAGCGAGACTCTGTCTCAAAAAATTAATAATATTTTTTAAAATAAAGTAAAGATTTATGACAACTTAGAATGGGGCTCTGTTTGTTACAGGGTTGCAGCTGTCGGCTCATGATGCCAGAAGTTTTACCTCTCGTTTTCCTTTGCAGACACACAAACTCGGGCCACTTCTAAGAGTCTCTTACCTGTTAGGTCCAAAGAAGTCGATGTTTCCAAACAGCTTCATTCAGGAGGTCCAGAGAATGATGTTACAAAAATCACCAAACTGAGACGAGAGAATGGGTGAGAACGGATCATTAGTATCCAGTTAGAACATCTTCCTAGAAATTGATCAGTACATAGAATTAGAAAACAGGGTTTTGGGGAATACAAGGCTCCTGAACAACTGGCCTTCAGTCAGTGGCCCAGAGCTGTGCAGCATTGCTGAGCTCTTTGCCGGAACCCTCTGTGTTGATCTTTCTGAAGAGACACAGCCAGGGCTATAAGAGGTGTTCTTTCCTCTTTCATCGCTTGCTCGGAGCATACAAATGGCAGCACTGTAGTCATACACCAACCCTGAGGGGCAGTCATGTGGGGTGGGGACTAGTTGTTATCCTAGATTGCTGGTCTGACCACAGTCCAGCCCTAGCGTGGTGTGTGTGTGTCTCCCCAGCCAGCATTCAGTTCCCAGGTGAGTGAGATTGACATGAGATATCTACGCCATCTTGAGAGGAGCAGCTCTGTCAGGATGTTGGGGTGGTTGGGGTCATGCTCCTTTGCTACTAATAAGCCTTTTCAATAGTCTGTGCTGAAACAATAATGCATAGTCCCTCAGAGCTCTCAAGCTTGTGCCATTTGCCTTGTATGTCATCTCTGGTTCTTTCCTCAGCAACTCAAGTTCTTTGTTCTGCCTGTTCACTGCACACTTAACAGTACTCTGAGTTTCTGATTCATTTCTTTGTTTCTGCCCTCCTAGGCAAATGAAAGCTACTGATACCACCACCAGAAGGAATGTCAGAAAAGGGTGAGCATCAGGGTAAATCAACTTGGCCACTATTCTAGGGTAGTGGATCTCAATCCTTGGTTCTGCATCAGAATCACTCGTGGGACTTGTTTACTGTGTTAGGGTCTGGGTTCCACCTCAGGAACGTGAGTGGAATTTTCAGGGGTGAGGCACAACTAGGTGTAAGAACCATTGTCAGCGCAAGAATCAGTGGTGCTACTATCTTAAGTCTCAAGCAAGAGCTTTTTGGACTCCACGCCAGGACCACTGCTGATTGGAAATCACACTTAGCTATGGCCCATCAACAGGAGGGTGAAGCCTTCAGGAGAGGAAGGGCTGCCTGTAGTTAGTGATCTCGAGATGAAGATTCTGGTGGTGGTAGTGGTGGTGAAATCCTGGAGAGAAGACTCATTTCTCATCTTTGAGGCTAGCTTCGAAGTTTTGCACTATCAGAAATAGAAATAATACGCTGAAAAGTCTGTATAAATAGGTTTTAGTTCCTGATCTATTATTTGGGCTTAAGAGTTTTGAAGATAGCAGGGCACAGTGGCTCATGCCTATAATCTCAACACTTTGGGAGGCCAAGGCTGGTGGATAACCTGAGGTTAGGAGTTCGAGTCCAGCCTGGGAAACATGATGAGACCCCATCTCTACTAAAAAAACAAACATTAGCCGGGCGTGGTGGCGCATGTCTATAATCCCAGCTACTCAGGAGGCTGAGGCGGGAGAATCACTTCATCCCCAGAGGCAGAGGTTGCAGTGAGACAAGATCACATCATTGCACTCCAGCCTAGGTGACAGAGCGAGACTCTGACTTAAAAAAATGAGAAAGTTTTGAAGACAAAATACTAGCAATAAAGACTGAGAACTTTAAGAAAAAACTCTAGGCCTGGCGCAGTGGCTCACGCCTGTAACCCCAGCACTTTGGGAGGCTGAGGCAGGCGGATCACAAGGTCAAGAGATTGAGACCATCCTGGCTAACATAGTGAAACCCCGTCTCTACTAAAAATACAAAAAATTAGCCGAGTGTGGTGATGGCTGCCTGTAGTCCCAGCTACTTGTGAGGCTGAGGTAGGAGAATGGCAACGCGGGAGACGGAGCTTGCCGTGAGCCCAGATAGCGCCACTGCACTCCAGCCTGGGCGAGAGAGCGAGACTCCGTCTCAAAAAAAAAGAAAAAGAGAAAAGAAAAAACTGTAATATTGGTGATATTAGTTTATTAGATGATAAACATTAGATTATTTTATTACATATTAGCCCAACTACTGGGCTAAGAAATGCACATGTGTTTTCTCTCTTATTATTAATAATAATACTATGAGATGTGGGTATTGTCCTAATTGCCAAAATGGGGAAACAGGACCTCAGGGAGGTTATGCAACTCACTGAAGGTCATATACCACTATGTAAATAGCCAGGATAGGAACGGGATGCATTTGGGTAACTCTGTAGGCCATTTTTTTTTTTTTTTTTTTTGAGACGGAGTTTTGTTCTTGTTGCCCAGGCTGGAGTGCAATGGCGCAATCTCAGCTCACCACAGCCTCCACCTCCTAGGTTCAAGCAATTCTCTTGCCTCAACCTCCCAAATAACTGGGATTACAGGCATGCGCCACCACGCCCAGCTAATTTTTGTATTTGTAGTAGAGACAGGGTTTCTCCATGTTGGTCAGGCTGGTCTTGAACTCTCGACCTCAGGTGGTCTGCCCGCCTCAGCCTCCCAAAGTGCTGGGATTACAGGCGTGGGCCAGCGCGCCTGGTGTAGGCCATGCTCTTAACCCTTTTGTCTTTTCATGTAAGTACAACTGTTGTTACAGCTACAAACCACTGAGTAAGCAAAAATCAGAGGAAGAGCTCAAGGACAAGAACCAGCTCTTAGAAGCCGTCAACAAGCAGTTGCACCAGAAGTTGACTGAAACTCAGGTAAGAGACCCACCAGAGCTCTGTTACCAGCTGTCACTGGGCGATGCACATGGAATCCTGATGGGTGGCCCCTTGGGTGAGCAAGCTTGTTAATGCACAAATGCCCAAGGGCAGAAAAAAAAAAAAACAGGCTTTTGCTATGGCTGTCCAAGAGCAAGGGCAAGAAAGGGCGACCACTCCTAGGGATTGGGACAGTTCCTGATCTGTCTGTGCGGTGCTCCAACAGGGAGAGCTGAAGGACCTGACCCAAAAGGTAGAGCTGCTGGAGAAGTTTCGGGACAACTGTTTGGCAATTTTGGAGAGCAAGGGCCTCGATCCAGGTAAGAGATAGCACACAGCTAGCTGCCTTTGAAGGGATCGGTGCATGGGTCCCTTCCTGGGTTGATCTTGGCAGCATAGCATCAGCTGGCCCAGTAAGTGCAGGGGTTACTTCAGTAAAGCCCTAAAGATTTTGGAGGGCTTCTGTTTGTTTTCATGTGATGTTGATTTTTGCCTGGCCAATAGAATTTTAGAGGATTATATAGAGAGAAGGTTATCACTTTCTTACCTGAACACTTTATGCCAACAGGTATGACCTTGCAAGTAGATGAGAAATATTTTGTTCCTTTCAAGGGAGAATATTTTGTCTCTTCTCATTTGGGAAAGTTACTAGTGTGCTTGAAAGGAACATTTTGTTTGAACATGTTCTTCCTTGCAAGCATACTAGTAACTTTCCCAAATGGGAAGAGACAGAAAATACTACTTCAAGCATTCTTAAACCTGGCTAATCAGCAGAATTACAGTGACTAAAAAATGACTACTGTTCTGACCCTGTCCCCCAGAGAGCAGAATCTGTAGCAAAGAGAGCAGAAGAAGGAATTGTCCAAAGACTGTAAGAGGGCCTCAGACTGAGTCATAGAGCTAGAGAATGCCCAGGAAAGGGGCCCAGGCCTTTTTGTATTAAGGAATACTGACTTTGAATGTTACTGGTTAATCTTTAGGTTACAGGTGAGGATATTCTTTTTTTTTTTCTTTTTTTTCTTTTTTTTTTTGAGATGGAATCTCACTCCGTTGCCCAGGCTGGAGTATAGTGGTGTGATCTCAGCTCACTGAAACCTCCTCCTCCTCAGTTCAAGCGATTCTCCTGCCTCAGCCTCATGAGTAACTGGGATTACAGGCGTGTACCACCACACACAGCTAATTTTTGTATTTTTAGTAGAGACAAGGTTTCGCCATGTTGGCCAGGCTGGTCTCAAACTCCTGACCTCAAGTGATCTGCCTGCCTCGGCCTCCCAGAGTACTGGGATTACAGACATGAGTCACCATGCCCGACCTGGGATATTCTTTATAGTCACTGTAAAATACATGTTTTTAAATTTAAAAAAAAAATTTTTTTTTTTTTGAGATGGGATCTCGCTATGTTGCCTAGGGTGGCCTCCAACTCCTGGGCTCAAGCAATCCTCCTGAGTAGCTGGGACTACAGGTATGCCCCACCACACCTGACACCATAAATATTTTGTATGATTTTAATTTGTTACATGCATGTGATATTACCAAAGGTAATAATTTTTAAAGCCTGAAAGGCTCTTAAATTGTGAACAAAACCAAAAAAATCCCACCTATACATTTCCTCTGGACAAACTGTCCACTGACCTAAGGAGAAAGTATACAGAATTTTTGGCCGTATCCAAACCTAGATTGAAAGGAGATAAAATGCAGTTCTGCAGGGCAGATGTGGGTGACCCTTCCAAGGTGAAAACTTGGGAGAAAGTCCAGGATTAGACACTTAAGAGAAATTCCCCTCATGAATATTTCTGTACCTGTTCATGGAGGGTTTTTATTTTCTTTTGTTTAAAGTGTGTAGTTCCCTAAGTAAAGTTGACTTTGCTGTATCCGTCCGCTTTAGGCAGTGAGACCCTGGCATCACGACAAGAATCTACTACCGATCACATGGACTCTATGGTGAGGGAATGGGTGCGAAAGGGCACAGGGCTGAGTGACTGGGGCTCTGTAAATCTAAGAAGGTCTCTGCTATGTGTTCCATAAACCCCAAGAAACAACCTTTGATTATCTGCGATGGTAGAAAACAGAAATGGGACATGCACTCAAAATAGCATATTTTACTTGAAAGGTAGCTTTGTGCTTACAAATATAGGTAAGTCTGAATTGAAAATTTAAAACACGTGGGGCCAGGCGCGGTGGCTCACACCTGTAATCCCAGCACTTTGGGAGGCCGAGGCGGGTGGATCACGAGGTCAGGAGATTGAGACCATCCTGGCTAACACCGTGAAACCCCGTCTCTACTAAAAAACACAAAAAACTAGCCGGGCGAGGTGGCGGGTGCCTGTAGTCCCAGCTACTCGGGAGGCTGAGGCAGGAGAATGGCGTGAACCCGGGAGGCGGAGCTTGCAGTGAGCTGAGATCCGGCCACTGCACTCCAGCCTGGGCAACAGAGCGAGACTCCATCTCAAAAACATAAAAAAAAAATAAAAAAGAAAATTTAAAACACGTGATAGGTAAACCTGTGGAGAGAGCTTTCTGGTTCCTCTGTTCTATACTGTATCAAATTTCTCTCCTGACTCCTTTGTTGAGAACTGTGTGGAAGGGATGTTAGCCATCATCTAATGCAGGTCTGGTTTTATATGAAGATTTGTTTACTACATTGTACTTTCCTCTTAGTTGCTGTTAGAAACTTTGCAAGAGGAGCTGAAGCTTTTTAATGAAACAGCCAAAAAGCAGATGGAGGAGTTACAGGTGAGAGGCAGACATCACCCTTGACCATTTCCTACCACGATGGGTAGATTTCTTTCCTGTTTTCTTTTCTTTTAATAAACTTTCTAAATAATTTTAGATTTATAGGAAAGTTACAAAGATAATACAGAAGATTTACCCTCATTTTTTTTTTTTTTTTTTTAATTTCCAACATTTAAGTTCAGGGGTACATGGACAGGGTGTGCAGGTTTGTTACACAGGTAAACATGTGCCATGGTGGTTTACTGCACAGATCATCCCGTCACCTAGGTGTTGAGCCCAGCATCCATTAGCTATTCTTCTTGATGCACTTCCTCCCCCAACCCCCAACAGTAACATCTTACATTATCCTGGTACATTTGTCAAAACTAAGAAACCAGCCAGGCATGGTGGCTCACGCCTGTAATCCCAGCACTTTGGGAGGCTGAGGTGGAAGGATTACTTGAAGCCAGGAGTTTGAGACCAGCCTGGGAAACATAGCGAGATCCCATCTCTGCAAAATAAAATTTAGAAAATAGCCAGGTGTGCTGGGCGCGGTGGCTCAAGCCTGTAATCCCAGCACTTTGGGAGGCCGAGACGGGCGGATCACGAGGTCAGGAGATCGAGACCATCCTGGCTAACACTGTGAAACCCCGTCTCTACTAAAAAATAGAAAAAACTAGCCGGGCGAGGTGGCGGGCGCCTGTAGTCCCAGCTACTCGGAGGCTGAGGCAGGAGAATGGCGGTAAATCCGGGAGGCGGAGCTTGCAGTGAGCTGAGATCCAGCCACTGCACTCCAGCCCGGGCGACAGAGCGAGACTCCGTCTCAAAAAAAAAAAAAAAAAATAGAAAATAGCCAGGTGTGGTGGAAGGCAGAGGTTGCGGTGAGTCGAGATGGTGCCATTGCACTCCAGCCTGGGCAACACAGCAAGACTCCGTCTCAAAAAAAAAAAAGTATGAATAAACTAAGTTCATACCAATAATACCTGTCTTGCTGGGTGGTTATAAAAGAGAATTATGTCCAGTACCTAACCCAGTGCCTGGCAAAGGTACTCACAGTATATACTTTTTCTGAGAGAGAGAGAGATGGTGCATACCTGTAGTCCCAGCTGCTCAGGAGGCTGAGGCAAGAAGACCACTTGGGCCCAGGAGGGCAAGGCTGCAATGAGCTGTGATCATGCCACTGCACTCCAGCCTGGGTGACAGTGAGACTATGTCTCTAAAAATAGAAAAAAAAATTTTTTTTTGAGATAAAGTCTCGCTCTTACCCCCAGGCTGGAGTGCAGTGGCATGATAATCGGCTCACTGCAACCTCCACTTCCCGGGTTCAAGAGATTCTCTTGCCTCAGCCTCCCGAGTAGCTGGGATTTTAGGCATTTGCGACCACGCCCGGCTAATTTTTATATTTTTAGTAGAGATGGGTTTTCACCGTGTTGGCCAGGCTGGTCTCAAACTGCTGACCTCAGGTGATCCACCCGCCTTGGCCTCCCAAAGTGCTGGGATTACAGGTGTGAGCCACTGCACCTGGCAGGAAAAAATTTTTTTAAAAAAGAGACCAACATCAGTACATTACTATTAACTATATTCCAAGTCTTCATTTGGATTTTTTAGCAGTTTTTTCCACCAATTTTTTTTTCTTTCTGTTAGCGAGGCCTCTTAGAAATGTTCACATTGCCAAGGCATGAGGCAATGTGTAACACAGTAGGTTGCTCAGAGTTGGGAATTGAGAACTGTATGTAATCCTTTCTATGGAAACCTGATAACTTGAGGAGGAGACCTGTAGTAAACACAGATTCTTTGGTCTGGACTGCTTCGGATTGCTTGGATGAACCATGGGATATTGCCCCAAACCTAGAGATACAGGAGTCTAGTCCCTCTCTACTACTAGGGGGACAATTCCTAAAACCAGCACGTAGAAACAAAAGCTAAAATAGAAGATACAGTCTCTGTTGATACTCCAGTGGTCTTCCTTAGTGGAACAGGAGCATAGTGACTCCAGTGGTCTTCCTTAGTGGAACAGGAGCATAGTGACTCCAGTGGTCTTCCTTAGTGGAACAGGAGCATAGTGACTCCAGTGGTCTTCCTTAGTGGAACAGGAGCATAGTGACTCCAGTGGTCTTCCTTAGTGGAACAGGAGCATAGTGACTCCAGTGGTCTTCCTTAGTGGAACAGGAGCATAGTGACTCCAGTGGTCTTCCTTAGTGGAACAGGAGCATAGTGACTCCAGTGGTCTTCCTTAGTGGAACAGGAGCATAGTGACTCCAGTGGTCTTCCTTAGTGGAACAGGAGCATAGTGACTCCAGTGGTCTTCCTTAGTGGAACAGGAGCATAGTGACTCCAGTGGTCTTCCTTAGTGGAACAGGAGCATAGTGACTCCAGTGGTCTTCCTTAGTGGAACAGGAGCATAGTGACTCCAGTGGTCTTCCTTAGTGGAACAGGAGCATAGTGACTCCAGTGGTCTTCCTTAGTGGAACAG
>NW_016827667.1:48154-58166 GCF_001698545.2 Rhinopithecus bieti
TTTTGAGACAGAGTCTCGCTCTGTCGCCCAGGCTGGAGTGCAGTGCCGGATCTCAGCTCACTACAAGCTCCGCCTCCCGGGTTCACGCCATTCTCCTGCCTCAGCCTCCCGAGTAGCTGGGACTACAGGCGCCAGCCATCTCGCCCGGCTAATTTTTTGTATTTTTTAGTAGAGACGGGGTTTCACCGTGTTAGCCAGGATGGTCTCGATCTCCTGACCTCGTGATCCGCCCGTCTCGGCCTCCCAAAGTGCTGGGATTACAGCTTGAGCCACCGCGCCCGGCCGCCTTTTTCTTTTTGAGACAGTCTCGCTTACTCTATTGCCCAGTACAGTAGTGTGATCTCTGCCCACCACAACCTCCACTGCCTGGGTTCAAGCGATTTTCCTGCCTCAGCCTCCTGAGTTGCTGGGATTACAGGCACCCCATCCCCTTACCATGCCCAGCTAATTTTTGTATTTTTAATAGAGGCGGGGTTTCCCCATGTTGGCCAACTCCTGACCTCAAGTGATCCGCCTGCCTCAGACTCCCAAAGTGCTGAGGCCGGGCGTGAGCCACCATACCCTGCCATTTTTGTATTTTTAATAGACTCAGGTGGGGTTTTGCCCAGTTGGCCACGCTGGTCTCAAACTCCTGACCTCAAGTAACCTGCCCGCCTCAGCCTCCCAAAATGCTGGGATTACAGGTGCGAGCCACTGCGCCCAGCCCTCCCTGCACTCAAGCATGATTATCTGTCTGCTGTTTACTTTGCACAGCCAATCCTAGGCCTGGTCCCATAGATCCTTTAGTCCATGGCCTGAAGTCCATGACAGGCTTCCCCCCTGGTTTACCAAAGACATGGCCAAATTTTTTTTTTTTTTTTTTGAGACGGAGTCTCGCTCTGTCACCCAGGCTGGAGTGCAGTGGCCGGATCTCAGCTCACTGCAAGCTCCGCCTCCCGGGTTTACGCCATTCTCCTGCCTCAGCCTCCCGAGTAGCTAGGATTACAGGCGCCCGCCACCTCGCCCGGCTAGTTTTTTGTATTTTAGTAGAGACGGGGTTTCACCGTGTTCGCCAAGATGGTCTCGATCTCCTGACCTTGTGATCCGCCCGTCTCGGCCTCCCAAAGTGCTGGGATTACAGGCTTGAGCCACCGCGCCCGGCCCAAATTTTTTTCTTAACCAAACTAGGCTGACTTTGGCCATCTCCTGTTCTTTCTGCACCTCCTAATTTCTTCACCAAACCCTCCCACCCCCACCCAGCAGCATCTTTAAGGCTGCCCAGAGACACCCAGTGAAGCCAATAACACTCCAACCCGAGCTTAAAGGGCCAAAATTGTTTGCCTTCTCATACAGAGTTCACAAAGTTGGTTATGTTTCAAATATTTTGAGCCTATCCACTAAAAACTGGTCTTTGGCAAATTCTCTCAAACTAAGTTCATACCAGTAAAACTCAGCCCGGCCAACTTTGACTCTTTTTTTTTTTTTTTTTGAGACGGAGTCTCACTCTATCACCCAGGCTGGAGTGCAGTGGCTGGATCTCAGCTCACTGCAAACTCTGCCTCCCAGGTTTACCCCATTCTCCTGCCTCAGCCTCCCAAGTAGCTGGGACTACAGGTTCCCACCACCACGCCCGACTAATTTTTTTTGTATTTTTTAGTAGAGACGGGGTTTCACCGTGTTAGCCAGGATGGTCTCGATCTTCTGACCTCGTGATCCACCCGTCTCGGCCTCCCAAAGTGCTGGGATTACAGGCTTGAGCCACTGCGCCCGGCCAACTTTGACTCTTAAGTTCAAATTACAACCTTCTTAAAACATAAAGCCAAAACCCTACCCTCATCCCCTCCACCTACCACATACACCATATTCACAGCCAAATATCTCAAGAAGCTGTTTCCTTACCATTTTCTTTCTCTGCCATTCTGGCTTCAAGGTACACAGGAACACTAATGTAATGTAGCTACAGTAGGCAAATCCATCCAAAGTAGAATATAGATTACCAAGGACTGAGCAGGAGGGGAAGGGAGTTTCTCTTTGGGATGATAAAGTTCTGGAAATGGAAAGTGGTGGTGGTTGCATGGCATTCTGCATATACCTAATACCACTGAACTGTACGCTTTAAAATGGTTGAGGCCGGGCGCGGTGCCTCACGCCTGTAATCCCAGCACTTTGGGAAGCCAAGGCGGGTGGATCACCTGAGTCAGGAGTTCGAGCAGCCTGGCCAACATGGGGAAACCCTGTCTCTACTAAAAATACAAAAATTAGTTGGGCGTGGTGGTATGTGCCTATAGTCCCAGTTACTTGGCCAGCTAAGGCAGGAGAATCGCTTGAACCCGGGAGGTGGAGGTTGCAGTGAGCCAAGATCGCACCACTGCACTCCAGCCTGGGTGATAGAGCGAGACTCCATTAAAAAATAAAATTGATTGAGGCCAGGCGCGGTGACTGACATCTGTATTCCCAGCACTTTGGGACGCCGAGGCGGGCAGATCACCTGAGGTCAGGAGTTCGAGGCCAGTCTGGCCAACATGGTGAAACCCCTTTCTACTAAAACACAAAATTACCCGGGCGTGGTGGTAGGCGCCTGTAATCCCAGCTACTCAGGAGGCTGAGGCAGGAGAATTGCCTGAACCCAGGAGGCGGAGGTTGCAGTCAGTGAGCCAAAATCGCACCACGACACTCCAGCCTGGGCGACAAGAGCAAGACTCCATCTCTAAATTAATTAATTAATTAATTAATTAAATTGTTGAAATGGCAAACTTTTACCAGATTTTTTTTTAATTTGAGGCTTAAAGTTCACTAACCTTAAGTGTACAGGTCCATAAGTTACTGTCGCTGTTGTGGAAGTGAGTACTACTCTACAAAATCACCATCCATTAGTATTGTCTTTCTAAGAATTTCATATAAATGGACTCACAGTATACACTTTTTTTGAGAGAGAGAGAGAGGGTCTCTGTCATCCAGGCTGGAGTGCAGTGGTGGCATCTTGGCTCACTGCAGCCATGACCTCCTGGGCTCAAGTGATCCTCCTACCTCAGCTCCCCAAGTAGCTGGGACTACAGGGGCACACCACCAAACCCAGCTAATTTTTGTATATTTTTTGTAGAGATAAGGTCTTGCCATGTTACCCAGGCTGGTCTCAAACACCTCAGCTCATGTGATCCGCCTGCCTCGGCCTCCCAAAGTGCTGGGATTACAGGCATGAGCCACCAAGCCCAGCTCCCTTTTTCTTTTTCTTTTTTTTTAAAGAGACAGCTTTAGACCAGAAGTTCTTGACCAGCCTGGGTGACACGGTGATACTCCTGACTCAAAAAAAAAAAAAGACAGCATCTTGCTCTGTTGCCCAGGCTGGAGTTCAGAGGCACAATAATAGCTCACTGTAACCTCGAATTTCTGGGCTCAGCCGACTGAGTAGCTAGTACTACAGGTGAATGCCACCACACCTGGCTAATTTTTAAAATTTTTGTAGAGATGGGGGGCTCTCACTGTGTTGCCCAGGCTGATCTTGAACTCCTGGCCTCCCAGAGTGCTGGGATTACAGGTTTGAGCCACCGCATGCAGCCAAGTGTGTACTCTTGTGTTTGGTTTCTTTAGCTCAACCTGTCTCTATAATTTGTGTGGTTGAACGTATCAGTATTCTCTGGCTAGTGGACATTTGTTTCTGGTTTTAGGCTATTAATAAAACTACACTGGTTTCTCTGGGGTAGAGACCCAAGAATAGAACTGCTGAGTCATAGGGTAAGCAACTCAGTTTTCCAAAATACCTGTACCGTTTATACCACCACAACAATGTATGAGAGTTGGAGGTTTAGTCAGTCTTTTTCGAAATACATATTTTAGCCAGACCCAGTGGCTCATACCTGTAAACCCAGCACTTTGGAAGACTGGGGCTGGAGAAGTACTTGAGCTCAGGAGTTCAAGACCAGCCTGGGCAACATAGCAAGACCTCTTCTCTACCAAAAAATTTTTTAAATAGCCAGACGCGATGGTGCACACCTGTAGTCCCAGCTACTCTGGAGGCTTAGGTGAGGGGATCGCTTGAGCCAGGGAGAAGGAGGCTGCAGTGAGCTGTGATAGCTCCACGGTGTTGTTGGTGGGCTGACTCAAGTTCTTGACGTTGGTGCACAAAAGAATTTGAGAGTAATTCTCCACCCCAGGGAGTGTTTTTACTGTTAAAATGAGTATAGGTCAGCCTAAAGACACTGACCAAGGGTTTCTGTGCCTGTGCAAGCTGGAGGATTTATCCCCTTTTGCTCTTTTTCCTCCTTGCAGCAGGATGTTCTGACCACGAGTTCCTGATGCGGGTTGTGCAGCATCCAGCTGTTCCCTCTATCTGTCTGTTTGGCAAGTATCTTGTTCCCCTTTAAGTGAGGCTGTGACCATGCTACCTGATCTACCTCAACTGCACTCCAACCTAGGCTACAGAGTGAGGCCCTGTATCAAAAGATAATAATAATGTATATATTTGGGAATAATTTTAGATTTACGGAAAAGTTGCAAAGATAGTCCAGAGAGTTCCCATATACCCCTTCCCCAGCTTCCGCTAATGTTAACATCTTACAATACCATGGCACATTTGTCAAAACTAAGAAACCAGCATCAGTAAATCAATATTAACTAAACTCTGGGCTTTATTTGGATTTCATTGGTTTGTCTACTAATGTAGTTTTTGTGTTCTAGGATCACATTCAGGATGCCATATTGTATTTTGTCATTAGTTATTATGTCTCCTTAGTCTCCCCTGGTCAATGACAGTTTCTCAGTCTTTTTCTGTTTTTCATGACCTTGACAGTTTCAAGGAGTAGCAGTCAGATATTTTGTAGAATATCCCTCAATTTGGATTTGTTTGTTTTTTTTTGATGATTAGACTGTGGTTATGTTTTTTAGGGAAGAATACCACATAAGTAAAGTGTACTCAGCACATCAGATTGAGAGGTGAAGCCAGCTGGACTTCTGGGTCAAGTGGGGACTCCGCGAACTTTTCTGTCTTACAAGAGAATTTTAAAACGCACCAGTCAGGCCGGGCACGGTGGCTCACACCTGTAATCCTAGCACTTTGGGAGGCTGACGTGGGCGGATCACGAGGTCAGGAGATCCAGACCATCCTGGCTGACAAGGTGAAACCCCGTCTCTACTAAAAATACAAAAAATTAGCAAGGCGTGGTGGCGGGCGCCTGTAGTCCCAGCCACTCAGGAGGCTGAGGCAGGAGAATGGCGGGAACCTGGGAGGTGGAGCTTGCAGTGAGTGGAGATTGCTGCCACTGCATTCCAGCCTGGGCAACAGAGCAAGACACCGTCTCAAAACAAACAAACAAAAACAAAACAAAAAAAAATACCAATCAGCACTCTGTAGCTAGCTAGGGGTTTGTAAAATGCACCAATCAGTGCTCTGTAAAAATGCACCAGTGAGCACTCTCTGGCTAGCTAGAGGTTTGTAAAATGCACCAATCAGCACCTTCTAAAATGGGCCAATCATCACTCTGTAAAATGGACCAATCAGCAGGACCATCGGCGGGGGGGGGGGGGGGGGGGGGGGGGGGCAAATAAGGCAATAAAAGCTGGCGACCCGCCACACCCTCCCCAGGCAGCAGCTGTCACCCCGGCTGGGTTACCATTTCCCGGTTTGCGGAAGCTTTGTTCTTTTGCCTTCACATACAATTTGCTGCTGCTCACTCTTTGGTCCATGCCAGCTTTAAGAGCTATAATACTCACCGCGAAGGTTCTGCAGCCTTCATTCTTGAAGTCAGAGACAACAAGAACCCACAGAAGCAACCAACTCCAGACATCAATATTATAAGTAGATAGTATCAACTTGACTTGTTGCTAGTATTATTACACCTTGATTGCTTGTTAAGGCAGTGTTACCCCAGTTTCTCCACCGTAAAGTTACTATTTTACTCTTTCCATACTCTCTTTAGATCATCACTAATTGGCAGCCCATCCTCAAGGGGTGTGAGAACTATCTACCTGTCCATATTGTTTGGAATTCTTCTGTAAGGAGATTTCTTCCCCTTCTCCCCTCCCAATTTATTTATACAATGCGGGCTGGGCGCGGTGGCTCAAAGCCTGTATCCAGCACTTTGGGCGCCCAGACGGGCGGTCATGAGGTCAGAGATCGAGACTCATCCTGGGGCTAACACAAGTGAAACCATGTCCTTACTAAAAAATACACAAAAATAGCCGGGCGAGGTGGCGGGTGCCTGTAGTCCCAGCTACTCAGGAGGCTGAGTGGCAGGAGAATGGCAGTGAACCCGGGAGGCGGAGCTTGCAGGTTGAGCTGAGATTCGGCCACTTCACTCCAGCCTGGGCGACAAGAAGCGAGACTCCGTCTCAAAAAAAAAAAAAAAAAAAAAAAAAACCCATATAAACATGTTTGTTTTTTTGGTTCTTTTTGTTTGTTTTTTAAGACAGTCTTGCTCTGTGACCCAGGCTAGAGTGCAGTGTTGCAATCTTGGTTCACTGTCACTTTGCCTCCCAGGTTCAAGCGATTCTTCTGCCTCAGCCTCCTGAGTAGCTGGGAATACAGGTACACACTATCTTGCCTGGCTAGTTTTTGTATTTTTGCAAAACTGAGCTCTCGTCAAGTTGACTACGCTGGTCTCAAACTCCTGACCTTAGGTGATCCGCCCACCTTGGCCTTCTGAAGTGCTGGAATTATGGATGTGAGTAATTATATACCACACCTGGCCTGTATGAACATGTTTTTATTTTGTTTTTTCAACTTTTATGTTCAGGGGTACATGCGCAGGTTTGTTACATAGGTAAATTGTGTGTCACCCAGGTGACGAGCGTGGAGCCGGATAGGTAGTTTTCTGATCCTCACCCTCCACCCACCCTCCACCCTCAATTAGGCCCCAGTGTCTGTTGTTCCCTTCTTTGTGTCTGTGTGTGCTCAATGTACTCAACTCCCACTTATAGGAGAGAACATGCAGTATTTTATGTTTTTACTTTATACTTTGATTTGTTCAATTTTACCTTATTTTGTTGCGCAAAGCTTTACTGTTTACTTTGCATATTGTTTGCTTTTTCATATTACCTGGGAAACAGCATATTAAGGTCTATTATCTACCTCTAATCTTTTGTATAATATGAAATCGGAGTCTAACTCTGTCGCCCAGGCTGGAGTGCAGTTGCGCAATCTTGGCTCACTGAAAGCTCCGCCTCCCGGATTAACACCATTCTCCTGCCTCAGCCTCCCGAGTAGCTGGGACTACAGGTGCCTACCACCACGCCTCGCTAATTTCTTTTTGTACTTTTAGTAGAGACAGGGTTTCACCATGTTAGCCAGGATGATCCTCTCTATCTCCTGACCTCAGAATCCGCCCACCTCTGCCTCCCAAAATGCTGGGATTACAGGCATGAGCCACCGTGCCCGGCCACCTTTTTTTTTTTTTTTTTTTGAGACAGAGTCTTGCCCTGTCGCCCAGGCTGGAGTGCAGTGGCGCAGTCTTGGCTAACTGCAACCTCCACTTCCTAGGTTCAAATAATTCTCCTGCCCCAGCCTCCCGAGTAGCTGGGATTACGGGCATGCACCACCACGTCTGGCTAATTTTTTGTATCTTTAATAGAGACAGGGTTTCACCATGTTGGCCAGGCTGGTCTCGAACTCCTGACCTCGTGATCCGTCCACCTCTGCCTTCCAAAGTGCTGGGATTACAGGCATGAGCCAAAAAAGACCATTCTTCCCCTACTGAATTGTAATGGAGAGTTCATTATAAATCAAGCAACTCTATGTGTGGGTCTATTTCTGTACTCTCTATTCTGTTCCATTGATTTCTAGCACTAATACCACAGTATATTAATATATATACACATATATTTATCTTTATAAAATATCTGTTTCTGGTAGTGTAAGTCTCTAACGTCTTCAAAATTTTGTTTGCTATTCTAGGTCTTTACAGGTGTGAGCCACCACGCCTGGCTGTGAGGTTCTATTTAAATTTTTTTTTTTTTAGAAAGATACCCTTGAACACAATTTGATGAGCTTCTGGGTGGAACACAGAGGGCATGGACGCTCTGCACTCCTTTCCCCATACGTTGCCCTGTGCATTTCTTCCATCTGGCTGTTCATGTGTACCCTTTGTAATATCCTTTATAGTATGCCAGTCAACTTAAGTGTTTCCCTGAGTTCTGTGAGCCACCATAGCCAATTAATCGAATCCAAGCAGGGGGCGTGGGAATCTTGTTTTCTGGTTTGTTAATCAGAATATAGGTGACAATCTACCTGTGACTGGCATCTGAAGTGGGGCCCAGTCTTGTGGGATTGAGCCTTAACCTGTAGGGTTTGACTCTAACTCCAAGTAGATAAAGAATTGAAATTATTTTGGTTTTGGTTTTTTCTTTTTGAGATGGAGTTTGCTGTTTCCCAGGCTGGAGTGCAATGACACCATTTTGGCTCACTGCAATCTCTGCCTCCCATGTTCAAGCGATTCTCTTACCTTAGCCTCCCAAGTAGCTGGGATTACAGGCTGCGCCACCATGCCCGGCTAATTTTTGTATTTTTAGTAGAGACATGGTTTCGCTATGTTGGCCAGGCTGGTATCGAACTCACGACCTCAGGTGATCTGTCCACCTTGGCCTCCCAAAGTGCTGGGATTACAGGCAAGAATTGAAATGAATTACAGAACACCCAGTTGGTGTCTGCTGGAGAATACTTTGGTGTGTGGGGAAAAACTTCCCCACATCTTCTCACAGAAATATTCTGTGTTAAGTGTGTGAGAGAAAAAAGTTTTTTTATTTAATGACCAAGTGAGATATATCCTGGTTATGAAAGCATCAAAAACCAAAATTACAACAAATTTAAAGATCTTAATTGACTATTTCAGATTCCAGTTACTTTTCTTGTAAAGAGCAAAGCAGAGACGACTTCCATATCATGCCGTTAAACCTGGCCTGTTTCAGGATTTGGCTATTACTTCTCGTGATTTTTTATTTTTATTTTTTCACACCACTGATCTGAAGTTATCTCCCCATTTTTTAGAAGGTCAGTTAAAGGTCTTAGTTTCAGCTTGGTGGCATGGACATTCAGCATGAGTGGCTCCATTATGATTTGGTGTGCTGGGCCTAGTGCAGGAGTTCAGTTCAAACCAATGGGCTCCTGTGAATTTTATTTAATGAAGAGTTCAAATTCAATCAATGTAAGTAGACACATTAACAGAATAAATGATAAAAACGAACACATCAATAGATGCAGAAAAGCATTTGATACAATTCATCTTTTATTATAAAACTCTCAGCAAAGGAGATAGAGAACTGCCTTAATCCAATAACGGATATCCATAAATAAACTACAGCTAATACTATACTTGGTAATGCAGTGTTGAATCACTTTCCCCTTGAGGGTGGGAATAAGACAAGGATGTATGCTTTCACCAGTCGGCTTTACATTGTACTGGAGATTTTAGACAGTCCAATTAGGCAAGAAAATAAAGAAAATAGAGATGTACAGCATACAGAAAAAAATACAGTATATAGATATGTAAAGGAAGAAGCATAACTCATTTGCAAATGATGTGACTGTATACATAGGAAATCTTTTTAAAAATCTAAAAGAATCTGTTATAAGTTATTAGAATAAGTGAATTTAGCAAGATAATTGGATACAAAAACACTATGTAATAGGTATTACTAGCAGCAACACTTGGAAAATAATATTTTTCCTTTTTTTAAAATTTGAGACAGAGCTTTGTTCTTGTTGCCCAGGCTGGAGTGCAATGGCGTGATCTCGGCTCACCACAACCTCCGCCTCCTGGGTTCAAGCGATTCTCCTGCCTCAACCTCCTGAGTAGCTGGGATTACAGACACCGGCCACCACACCTGGCTAATTTTGTATTTTTAGTAGAGATGGGGTTTCTCCATGTTAGGCTGGATTCGAACTCCTGACCTCAGGTGACCCACCTACCTCAGCCTCCCAAAGTGCTGGGATTACAGGCGTGAGCCACCGTACCCAGCTGAAAGTAAGATTTTAAAAATATAATCTGGGAATCTCTTTGAACCTATTCTTGTTTGGGAGACTGCCTGATTTAAAATAAATATAGAT
>NW_016827667.1:60488-61874 GCF_001698545.2 Rhinopithecus bieti
ATATCCTTTGCCCACTTTTTCATGGGGTGGTTTGATTTTTTCTTGTAAATTTGTTTAAGTTCTTTGTAGATTCTGGATATTAGCCCTTTGTCAGATGGGTAGATTGCAAAAATTTTCTCCCATTCTGTAGTTTGCCTGTTCATTCTGATGGTAGTATCTTTTGCTGTGCAGAAGCTCTTTAGTTTAATTAGATCCCATTTGTCTATTTTGGCTTTTGTTGCCATTGCTTTTGGTGTTTTAGTCATGAAGTCCTTGCCCATGCCTATGTCCTGAATGGTATTGCCTAGGTTTTCTTCTAGGGTTTTTATTGTTTTAGGTCTAACATTTAAGTCTTTAATCCATCTTGAATTAATTTTTGTATAAGGTGTAAGGAAGGAATCTAGTTTCAGCTTTCTACATATGGCTAGCCAGTTTTCCCAGCACCATTTATTAAATAGGGAATCCTTTCCCCATTTCTTGTTTTTGTTAGGTTTGTCAAAGATCAGATGGCTGTAGATGTGTGGTATTATTTCTAAAAGAGGCTCATTATTAATAAAGACATTTCTATTGGAATATTCTAAGGGTTTTAGTAGCTTTGTGACAGGAACCAGGGACAAAAACCAAATATATTTCGTATCTTACCACAGTCATAATGTATTTATACACACACACACACACACACACACACACACACACAACATTGGATTCAGCCGTGCCGTGGCTCACAGCTATAATCCCAGCACTCTGGGAAGCTGAGGCAGGAGGATCACTTGAGCCCAGGAGTTTGAGACCAGCCTGGGCAATTTAGCCAGGAGTCATCTCTACTAAACATCGAAAAAATTAGCCAGGTATGGTGGTGCACGCCTTGTAGTCCCAGCTACTCAGAAGGCTGAGGTGGGAGAATTGCTTGAGCCCATGAGGATGAGGCTGCAGTGAGCCATGATCTCCCCACTGCACTCCAGCCTGAGTGACTGAGCGACTGAGTGAGACCTTGTCTCTATAAAACAAAAACAAGGCTGGTCACGGTGGCCCACACCTATAATCCCAGCACTTTGGGAGGCCGAGGCGGCCTGATCACTTGAGGCCAGGAATTTGAGACCAGCCTGGCCAACATGGGAAAACCCCATTCTCTAATCAAATGCAAAAATTAGCCAGACATGGTGGTGCAAACCTGTAATCTGAAATACTCTGGAGGCTTGAACCCGGGAGGCAGAAGTTGCAGTGAGCCGAGATCATACCACTGCCTCTAGCTTGGGTGATAGAGGGATACCGTTTCAAAAACAAAAAAAAAACCACACACACATTGAATTCAATTTTATAATATATCTTTTAGTATTTTTGTGTCCATTCATGAGAAATACTGACCTGTAATTTTCTTCCTTTTTTTTTTTTTTTTTTTTTTTTTTT
>NW_016827667.1:64657-71239 GCF_001698545.2 Rhinopithecus bieti
CGGCCTATCAATTTTTAAAATCTTTTTTTATTTTAGGAGATAGGCTCTTGCTATGTTGCCCAGACTAGACTCCAACCCCTGGGTTCAAGCAGTCCTCCTACCTTGGCCACCTCAGTAGCTAGGATTACAGGTATGTACCACAGCACCCAGTTTAATTTTGTTAATCTCTTTATTTTCTGTTTTTAATTTTTTTTAGAGACAGTGTTTTGTTCTGTTACCTAGACTGGAGTACAGTGGCCTGATCATAACACACTGTGACCTCAGACTCCTGGGTTCAAACCATCCTCCAGTCTCAGTCTCTCAAGAAGCTGACACTACAAGCACAACCCACCATGCCTGGCTAATTTTTAAAATTTTTTGTAGAAACCAGTCTTATTGTGTTACTCAGGCTGGTCTCGAACTCCTGACCTCAAGTGATCCTACTGCCTCAGCCTCCTAGAATGTTGGAATTACAGGTGTGAGCCACCATGGCTGGCCCACATTACTTTTTAAGATGACTCATGGCCAGGCGCGGTGGCTCAAGCCTGTAATCCCAGCACTTTGGGAGGCCGAGACGGGCGGATCACGAGGTCAGGAGATCGAGACCATCCTGGCGAACATGGTGAAACCCTGTCTCTACTAAAAAATACAAAAAAACTAGCCGGGCGACGTGGCGGGCGCCTGTAGTCCCAGCTACTCAGGAGGCTGAGGCAGGAGAATGGCGTAAACCCGGGAGGCGGAGCTTGCAGTGAGCTGAGATCCAGCCACTGCACTCCAGCCTGGGCGACAGAGCGAAACTCCATCAAAAAAAAAAAAAAAAAAAAGATGACTCAAAAGTGCTTCAAACATAATTGTGCCCAAAACAAGCTCAAAGTCTTTCCTCTCAGACCTGATTCTTTTCCAGTGAATCTACACATTTATTGTAGGTTTGAGTTAAGTGCCAACAGTGCAACACATAAATAGGCAAAGGACATGATCTGACAGTCCACAGAAAAATAAGGGCTTTCTGTATGAAAAAATCCTCCACCTCATTCATAAGAAGAAAAACTATGGTGTGTCTATACAGTGGAATAGTCTTTAAAAAAAGAAAAAAGAGGACGCTCTTAACATAGTGATATGCCAAGATCTCCAAGATACTTTGTTAAGTGTAAGAAGAATATATATTCATAATTGCTTGTATTTACATAAAATACTGGAATATTCAAGAAACTAATAAAGGTGGGCTGGTGCAGTGGCTCATGCCTGTAATCCAAGCAGTTTGGGAGGCCAAGGCAGGAGGATTGCTTGAGGCCAGGAGTTTGAGACCAGCCTGGGCAACATAGTGAGTCCCTCATCTCTACAATATACATATATACATATATATATGTATGTATATATGTGTGTATGTATATGTGTATAGATATATATATTAGGCCAGTGACATATGCCTGTAGTCCCGTCTACTTGGCAGGCTGAGGCCAGAGGATTGCTTGAATCCAGTCATGGCAGTAAGCCATGATTTTGCCACTGCACTGCAGCCTAGGTGACAGAGATCCTGACTCAAAAAAAAAAAAATTAATTTCAACCTGATTAAAAAAAAAAAGCAGTGCTATGATCGGGCGTTAACTTCTCAATAGGACTTCAAATTATGGTAAGGGGGTAAGTTAGAAGCTGAGGAATGGGTGCAGGGAAGTTGGATGTGGTATGAATGATCTGAAAATGAGAGCAATGTGCCAAGTACTGTGCTGAATCATTAAGTATGCAATCGCCTTTATTCCTTATAATAGCCTTAAAGTTGGCTGGTATTGTTTTCATTTTAAAGAGGATAAAGCAGCGACTGAAAAGATCTAAGGAACTTGCTGAAAGTCCCACAGCTATGTAGTGGGATTGCATAGACCCGTTCCTGGACTCAGCGTACCAACCTGAGATGAGTTGTTCAAGAGCATTGACTCGGCTGGGTTCCGTGGCTCATGCCTGTAATTCTAGCACTTTGGGAGGCCAAGGCGGGAGGATCACATGAGCCTTTGGATCAGCTTGGGCAACATAGTGAGACCGTCCCCCCTCCGCCCTGTCTCTAATTAATTAATTAAATTTAAAAAATAAAGAACATTGACACAACATGGAGGAGGTAAATAGAGCAAGTGGGGAGGGAATAGAGACTTAATTCCATCAGCTCTCCTCTTTCCCCTCACCACTCTTCCTTTCCCTGTGTCCCAAACCCGTGTTTCTAAGTCCTGACTGTTATTCCTATGGTGTATTAAATACATATTATTTACTATTTAATACATCTTTTGTTGTTGTTTGTTTTCTCAAATGTTTTGTGGAGACAATGTCTCCCTATGTTGCACAGGATGGTCTTGAACTCCTGGCCTCGAACAATCTTCCCACCTAAGCTCCCAAAGTCCTAGGATTACAGGCATGAGCCACCACGCCCAGCCTATTTAATACATCTTATTTAACATATATAGTATAATACGTAAATATGTACCATTTAATATTTAACACATATTGAATACAAATGGTCCCCAACTTACAGTCTGTCGCCCAGGCTGGAGTGCAGTGGCGCGATCTCGGCTCACTGCAATCTCTGCCTCCCAGGTTCACGCCATTCTCCTGCTTCAGCCTCCTGACTAGCTGGGACCACAGACGCCCACTACCACACCCAGCTAATTTTCTGTATTTTTAGTAGAGACGGGGTTTCACCTTGTTAGCCAGGATGTTCTTGATCTCCTGACCTCGTGATCTCCCCACCTCTGCCTCCCAAAGTGCTGGAATTACAGGCGTGAGCCATCACGTCCGGCCTAGGTGTATTTTTAAAGTGCATTTTTGACTTACAATATTTTCCATTTACGATGGGTTTATCGAGAAGTAACCCCACTGTAAATCGAGGCGCGTCTCCAATCTGGAAGGCAGCTACTCCTTAATAACCCCTTTCCCATAAAACATAAATCAAGGCCGCGCGCAGTGGTTCACGCCTGTAATTTCAGCACTTTGGGAGGCAGAGGCGGGCGGATCACAAGGCCAGGAGATCGAGACCATCCTGGTTAACACGGTGAAACCCCGTCTCTACTAAAAATACAAAAAAATGAGCCGGGCGTGGTGGCGGGCACCTGTAGTCCCAGCTACTTGGGAGGCTGAGGCAGGAGAATGGTGTGAACCCGGGAGGCGGAGCTTGCAGTGAGCCGAGATCGCATCACTGCACTCCAGCCTGGGGGACAGAGCACTTCACTGCACTCCAGCCTGGACGACAGAGCGAGACTCTGTCACACACACACACACACACACACACACACCAAAACCGTGAATCAAAATCTACAAACCTTGTCATATAATAAAGCAAATAAAGAAAGGTGTACTAAGTTATAAGCAGTGTGCACATTAGAGCAAGCACTACTTTTCCGATCTTAATTATTCCAGAGATGCTTGACTAATTTACTGAGCACGTGGGCAGTTTTCTGATTGCTGTTTCCACACTTTGCTTTCCCACAGAGAGATTTCCGCAGTTAGGGGCTGCTATTTCAACACAGGGAGATAAAAAGAAAGAAAAAAAACACTTGCTCTTCTACCCCCCTAAAAACACCCATCCTAGGGAGCACGCCAGCATTTCTAGCGCTCAGGGCAGGGCCACCCGGCCTGCAGCCGTTGCATTGGCTGGAAGCTGGCGGGCGATCACGGTTGATCGGCTCGGGTGCGGTCCAAGGGCAGCACAGCCTTCGGCGGGCCGCCTAGAGTGATTGGCTGCTGCAGACCCACCCCCTCGTCGGTTTGCGGGTCGGCGAAGCCTGGATTGGTGGAGCTAAGAGCTGGCTCAGCAGCAGCTCAAGCTCTTGGTTCAGGGCAGAGATGGCGACTGCGACTCGGCTGCTGGGTTGGCGTGTGGCGAGCTGGAGGCTGCGGCCGCCGCTTGCCGGCTTCGTTTCTCAGCGGGCCCACTCGCTTTTACCGGTGGACGATGCAATCAACGGGCTAAGCGAAGAGCAGAGGCAGGTGAGGAGACTGACCCCCTTCCTAGCCCCAAGGTCTCCTTCCTGCATGGTCCCCATCGGCCCAGCGTCCACCCAGCCTTGGCTTTTGCCCGTGGGCCGTTGGGAGCGCCAGCGCCCGGGCGGGATGGGGGGCCTCCGGCCTCGGGCCGGTCCTCTGACCTCAGCCTGACGTCTGTGGGGTGAAGATTTGAGACAGCAGGGCAGTACTGCTGGAAGTAGAGAGGAGTCGAGGCTGGGAGAGCTCCTGGGAGACCGATGGTGTTTTGGTGGAGGATTGGCCAGGCTACTGCTTGTGGCACAAGGGCCCTCAATCTGTATGTAGTTCACTTAACCTGAACAGTCTGAGATATGCTTCTGGCACCTGGGTGATCATCGTAATCACCAGGGAGTCTTTTTTGTATAAACAGTTTGAGGGTTTTAAAAAGCTACAGTGAGCTCTCCTATCGCTCTTCAGCCCATTGGGTCAAAACACAAAGTTGAACAAGTACTTGAAAGAAGCAATTAAAGGCCAGGCACCGTGGCTCACACCTGTAACCCTAGCGCTTTGGGAGGCAGAGATAGGAGGATTGTTTGAGCTCAGGGGTTTGAGATCAGCCTGAGCAACACAGCCAGACCCCCATCTCATAAAAAATAGAAAAGAAGAAGACGAAGAAGTATTTACAAATGGAGCGGAACCAGAGTCCTTCCTGAGGCTTCACTTGGAGGCTGGATGGAGCTGGTGGAGGTGTGAGCCTCCCAGCAACTCCATAGTTTATGTTTACAGCCAGCGAACGCTCAGAGCTTCCATGAACCACCTCAGGCAGAAAGGGTTCAATCCCTGTTCTCAAGCTTTCCTGGCAAGAGGAGTTTCTTTCTTTTTCTTTTCTTTTCTTTTCTTTTTTTTTTTTTTTTTTTTTTTTTTGAGACGGAGTTTCGCTCTTGTTGCCCAGGCTGGAGTGTAATGGCACGATCTCTGCTCACCGCAACCTCCACCTCCCAGGTTCAAGTGATTCTTCTGCCTCAGCCTTCCAAGTAGCTGGGATTACAGGCATGCGCCACCACGCCCGGCTAATTTGTTATCTTTAGTAGAGACGGAGTTTCTCCATGTTGGTCAGGCTGGTCTCAAACTCCCAACCTCAGGTGATCCTCCTGCCTCAGCCTCCCAAAGTGCTGGGATTACAGGCGTGAACCACTATGCCCAGCCACCAAGAGGAGTTTCTAATCTCTTTGGGTAATCAGTCCCTTTTAGTCAAAGGTTCAGGAGCTTGAAAGAGGCTGACAACTGTTGAGATCTTGAGGCTGCCTGGAATGCAGCTGGAGCACAGAGGGTGGGAGGTGGGAAGGTGCTGGGGAAGCTGGGAGAGTCAGCTGGGGTCAGCTCCTGCAGGGCCTAGCAGACCTGGGTGAGAAGCTTGTGTTTCATTCTAAGTATAGTGGAAACCAATGGAATGATTTTTACATAGGGTGTGACATTTTAAAAATTACCATCAAGCTATCTAGGCTGAAGACCTTAAGAAAGAAGATCATCTCTGAGGAGACATAAACTACTGAGGCCTCTCACTTTCAGTCCGATGCTGTTTGGTGAAGTTGCTTGTGGCCTTTTCTCTTGAGTGTGCCTTGGTAGTGGAGATGCCTTCCGCAGTGGCATCCGTTTACTTCTCTCCTATTAGCTTCGTCAGACCATGGCTAAGTTCCTTCAGGAGCACCTGGCCCCCAAGGCGCAGGAGATTGATCGCAGCAATGAGTTCAAGAACCTGCGAGTGAGTTGGGAGGCCTGGGCATTGGGGGGCAGTCTGGGAGTGGGGCTGAGCTTCACTGCTGCCTGGAAGAGCTCACGCAGTTTTCTGGTAAATGAAGCCTCCCTAAGAATGCAGCCCCTCTCTCTGAAGTGTTGGCGTCTCATTGTTCCAGCCACATGTGACTGGCTGCCTTCCCCTCAACACTCATTCCACTCTATTCTGTTGGCAGGAGTTTTGGAAGCAGCTGGGGAACCTGGGCGTATTGGGCATCACAGCCCCTGGTGAGTATAGTGTATTTCCCTAAAGAGAACTTTTCTTGTGTGCCTTTTAAGATAGTTCCCAAAAGAAGCAGGAAGGGAAGGGAAAGATTGTGTTTAAAGAAACCAAGAACTGCATCTTTTGGACCTGTGAAAGCACCCATTGATTGTCAGCCCAGAGAACAGAACACTCTTCTATTTTATTAGACAGTGATGTGGAGAAGGCAGAGGGATTAACTTGGTCATTGTGGCTCACTTGGATCAGGATCAGTCCAACTCTTGAACTCTGCTTACTTAACAGGCTCACCCAGGTGATTTGGGAAGTTTAGAAAACTCTGGATCAAGTGGCTGTCTTCATGGTACCTCAGTCCTACTGCCTCCCCTAATCCCTATAAGCTTTGTCCTACCTGTGGCCTCTCGGCAGGAGCACTCCGGGCAGGGTGTCCCTGCAGGGACTGCCTGTGTCCTCTTCTGCCCACACCTTGGAGCTCATTTGGGAGCAGATGGCAGGGGGAGTAGGGTGGGGGGTGGGCAGGGGAGAGAGATGTCTATCTGGGGTTCCAGGTGAGGTGGCCAGATGATGTGTTTACTAGGCTCTCTGGAGGGAGAAGGCAGGGATCTGGCAGGCTCTGGTTTGGATATTCTTTTTTTTTTTTTTTTTTT
>NW_016827667.1:72436-105070 GCF_001698545.2 Rhinopithecus bieti
AAAAAAAAAAAAAAAAAAAAAAAAAAAAAGCCCAACCTGCTTCGGCCTGTATTCACTCTGGGCATGAGAGTATGAGTGGAACCCAATACTTCTCCTTACATCCTAGAAAGTTACATCATCTTTCATAAAATGAAACCACTTAAAGATTAATTGCAACCATCTTAATGTAAAAGCATCGGGGGAAAGGCTGCTGGTCACTCCTAAGGAAGACTCTCCTATTGTGTTTTGGGGGTTTATGTACCCCACTCCCTGCAGACAATATGCTTCTGAATCAGATTGTATTTTATGGAAGAAAGAGGCAGTTAGAAATCAGTTGAAAATGGCCAGGTGTGGTAGTGGGCTTCTGTAATCCCAGCAACTGGGGAGGCCAAGGCAGGAGGATCACTTGAGCCCAGGAGTTCAAGGCTGCAGTAAGCCATGATTACACCATTGCACCCCAGCCTGGGCAAGAGAACGAGAGCCCGCCTCTTGAAAAAAAAAAAGAAAAAATTCGATGAAAACTCTTTCTAGGGAACCTGAAAAAGAAAGCCGGATATAAGTTCTGGTTTCTGCATGATGTCATGGTGGCTGTTTCTAATGTCACCTGCCTTCAAACTTTCCTTCCTGCAGTTGTAGGGGCAGGTCAAGCTTTCCTTAGAGCGAGGACAAGCCTGACTTGTTGGTCAGAGTGAACATGTGTATAGGACCTTGTTAGGCTTGGCCCAATCAGCAGGGCTGGGGGTGGTATCAGGTGACCCAGCCACTTTGAGTTTGGATCTGCTGTGAAGGAAAAACCGTATATTTTATGAGGAGTTCTGAAATTCTCTGCCAGCATCTCATCTTCCCTCTGCTGCACAGCCCACCTGAAGATTGTCCCTGAGGCTGTGGCTCTCCTGTCCTGTTACCAGTCCTGCTTCTTTGGGTTCAGCCCTATGCTATAAAATCTCACCTTCTTTAGGCCTTTTGCAGACACATCACATCCTCTGGCTTTGTATCTGTTCTTGGTGCTTTGGATACCACCTCCATCCCAATGTCTTTGTTTTTCTCTGTTAAACTCCAGGCCCTCTTTCTTCATTTATTCATCTGCCTCTGCATTTCTGTAACTTTCTGAGTAGTGGGTGCTCAGGTTGTTCACGTATCTTCACCAAGAGGTCTGTCTGGGATAAAGCAGGAGTTGCAATGATTGCCTTCTGAATCACCCCTCAGCTGACAAGCAGCAGCAGGCAAAACCAGTCCAGTGAGCTTGTAAGCAGGTCTGTGGCATCAGCTTATTCTTGTTGCTAGAGGGAATTTGGAATAGGTGCTACAAGGTGTTTCCCTTCTGCCAACAAATGGAATATCCCAATTTAATCTGGGCTGCCTTTTCCATTCCCTTTCACCACACCACTCCCAGTTCAGTATGGCGGCTCTGGCCTGGGCTACCTGGAGCATGTGCTGGTGATGGAAGAGATATCCCGAGCTTCTGGAGCAGTGGGGCTCAGTTACGGTGCCCACTCCAACCTTTGCATCAACCAGCTTGTGCGCAATGGGAATGAGGCCCAGAAAAAGAAGTATCTCCCAAAGGTAAGGAAATAGAAATGTAATACATGCTAATCTCACAGTGCCAACTATAAGGCACTGTCTCCCCTTGGTGAGGGCCAGTGAGACCTGCTTTCTGTAGCATGCTGCCATGAACCCAGTGTGGTTAGGAAGGGGCCATGGATTGCTTTAAAATATTTGAGCCAAAAATAAAAATAGGACCAGATCTCTTGCATTGAACAACAGACAGAAAACATTTTTTTTTTTTTTTTTTTGTTTGAGACGGAGTCTTGCTCTGTCACCCGGGCTGGAGGGCAGTGGCCGGATCTCAGCTCACTGCAAGCTCAGCCTCCCGGGTTTACGCCATTCTCCTGCCTCAGCCTCCGGAGTAGCTGGGACTACAGGCGCCCGCCACCTCGCCCAGCTAGCTTTTTGTATTTTTTAGTAGAGGCGGGGTTTCACCGTGTTAGCCAGGATGGTCTCGGTCTCCTGACCTCGTGATCCGCCCGTCTCGGCCTCCCAAAGTGCTGGGATTACAGGCTTGAGCCACCGCGCCCGGCCTCTTGGACAGAAAACATTTGAAGAGAACTCTAAGAAATGAAGAGTAGGACTAGCTTCCTTTGCAAAGGGAATGGAAAAAGGAGAGGCATTTTCAGCCTTGTAGCCATTGGGCTTCTTAGAAGCGACTTCTAGGACTCTGCCGATACCCTGGTCTGAGAAGTTTGAAGGGGTGTAATGTGGACAGGAAGCAGCAGTATCAGTGAGCTGCTCTAGAGTACTCCGAGGTTGTAACAAGGCCTGTTGGGGGTTTTCCTTGCAGCTGACCAGTGGTGAGTACATCGGAGCCCTGGCCATGAGTGAGCCCAATTCAGGCTCTGACGTTGTCTCTATGAAGCTCAAAGCGGAAAAGAAAGGTGAGGCCGCTCTCGACTTGGGAGCTAAAGTGGGCAGAAGTTCAGACATTATCAGGGTGAGGGAGCAACAATTGGGGGTGGTCCCTGTTGGATTTCCAGAACTTTCTCAGAGCTGGACAGCTACTTGCTCAGCAGAAGGTCTATGGCCTGGCTGAGACAGGCCGAGATGGCTTGAGCAAATAGCCAACATCCTGCCCTTAGGAGATCACTACATCCTGAATGGCAACAAGTTCTGGATCACTAATGGCCCTGATGCTGACGTCCTGATTGTCTATGCCAAGACGGATCTGGCTGCTATGCCGGCTTCTCGGGGCATCACGGCCTTCATTGTAGAGAAGGTGAGTATAGATGCGTGTAGGGCCAGGGAGGCTTCTGCCTCCTGACAGTGGTACCAGAGATAGTCCCTTCCCTGATCTCAAATGCAATCAGTGTTGTGTGTTCTGCAAGGCCCCCAGAGGTGGGGATGAGGCAGAGAGCAAACTGCAAGGAGGGTAACCAGGAAGTCCAGGGCAGATGGGTCACTTCTGAAGACAGTGGAGCCGTCCTCAGTGCCAGGCCACACAAAGAGGTCTAGAAAGGGAAGGACTGAAAGGAGGTCAGGACGTGACAGTCAGGGTACATTGGTGGACCTGATGAGTGTGGCCGTGGGAGACTGAGGTATGGGTGGGATATAAGTGGAGACTGCCCCTGCAACAGCCTTGACAACAAAAGCAAGAAGGAAGCAGAGCAGGAGTTCAAACAAAAAGTTAGGAGTTTGGGTGTGTTTTTAGGAAAGAGAGAACTGAGCAAAGTTTTTGGTCAGGAGGGAAAAAAAGGGGGCGCGGTGGCTCACGCCTGTAATCCCAGCACTTTGGGAAGCCTTGACGGGCGGATCACGAGGTCGGGAGATCGAGACCACCCTGGTTAACATGGTGAAACCCCGCTCTACTGAAAATACAAAAATTAGCCAGGCGCAGTGGTGGGCGCCTGTAGTCCCAGCTACTTGGGAGACGGAGGCAGGAGAATGGCGTGAACCCGGGAGGCGGAGCTTGCAGTGAGTGGAGATCGCACTACTGCACTCCAGCCTGGGCGACAGAGCGAGACTCCGTCTCAAAAAAATAAAAAAGAAAAAAGAAAAAAAGGGAAGAAAAAGGAAAATACAGGGAGAAATTGAGGCGTCTGGGAATGAGTGGGCAGAACACAATGGTGAGCGGGGACAGGAGAGAGAAGGATGGGTTACAGGTGATGGTGCAGGAACCACCTGCCTAATGATCATGAGGAGGAAGCCAGGGGCCCTGTGAGGGCTGGGGCCACAGGTGGGGGAGTTGGCAGAGAGTTTCACGAGCGAGTATTGTAAAGGTTTGCGGTACCCTCCATAGAGAGGGGGAAAGTAGCTGTCTAGAGTTGGAGCAGTAGGGACCTGGCTGAGATTGGAAATCTCAAGGTTGCGTGGCGCCCTCCTCATTATAGGTTGAAGGGCAGCATGTTACAGCACTCTGCTGGGCACTTGCCAAAACATGCTGCAATCCAGTAGTCCAGGTCAAAGCACAGAAGGCTCAGTTCAGCCCTAGTGGGATCCCTTTGGGTACAGACAGGAGAAAACAGAGGATAAGGGAACTGACCGGGCTGGTGACAGTGTCTTGGAAGTAATGTCCCCTGGGGGAGGGAAATAAGGCCAGGGGGGTCAGGAGGGCTCAGAGAACTGAGCATATCATTGAGAAAGAACTGTCCCCTTGAGAACTGGGGAGAACACAAGCTAGTGGCAGAGGAGGCTGGGATCAGTCTGGGGCATTAGCACCGGAAGGACCTGGGGGGAGCATGGGACTAGGATGCTGCCATGCTGTGCAGGTACAGGCCCCCTTGGGGCTAATCTGTAACCAGGACTGCCTTTTGATTCCTGTAAAGGGTATGCCTGGCTTTAGCACCTCTAAGAAGCTGGACAAGCTGGGGATGAGGGGCTCTGACACCTGTGAGCTAATCTTTGAAGACTGTAAGGTTCCTGGTAAGTAGCACCGAGAATCGGGGAGCCCCTCTCCTGACCCCCTTCCAGGCTGATCTGGCTGTTCTCAAGCTGAGAAAGCCTCTGGGTTAGACAGGCTTGGCATTGTTAGCTCTTCAGTGACACGTGGCTAGGCTGTGAGCTGGGGCTGCGGGACAGCACTCCTTCCTGTCCAGGGCCCTGCAGCGGCATGCCTGACTGGCATCACACGCTCCGCATAGAGTCTGTACTCAGTAGCCAGAGAAGGGTCAGACCTACCCTTTCCCACTGATGTCCTTCAGTCTTCCTGTACTTTTGCCCGTCCACTGCATGTAAGTAACTCATTAACTCACATTTTTGTAAAAAAATTTAAAAATGAGTTATTCGGCCGGGCGCGGTGGCTCAAGCCTGCTAATCCCAGCACTTTGGGAGGCCGAGGCGGGCGGATCACAAGGTCAGGGAGGTCGAGACCAATCCTGGTAACACAGAGTGAAACCCCGTCTCCACTTAAAAATACAAAAAATTAGCCGCGAGATGGCGCGCCTGTATCCAGCTACTGGGGAGGCTGAGGCAGAGGAGGAATGGCGTGGACCCGGGAGGCGAGCTTGCAGTGAGCTGAGATCCAGCCACTGCACTCCAGCACTGGGCGACAGAGCGAACTCCTCTCAAAAAAAAAAAAAAAAAGAAAAAAAAAAAAAAAAAAAAAAAAATGAGTTATTATTTGTAGCATTTCAGATGCTAAGAAAAAAAAAACATTCTGAATCCACTGAGGAAACCAGACTCAGTGAGAGAAGGCACGTTCTGTTGAGTATGAGTATTTTCTCCCCGAGGTGTAACTGAAAATGGACATGGTGGGCCACTGTGGGAGAGCCAGGCAGCCGTCATGTACTAACCAGGACCAGGGCATGGATTTGTTGTTTGGGTTTTTTTTTTTTTTTTTTTTTTTGAGAAGGAGTCCTGGCTCTGTCACCCAGGCTAGAGTGCAGTGGCGTAATCTCGGCTCACTGCAGCCTCCACCTCAGCCTCAGCCTCCCGAGTAGCTGGGATTATGGGCACGCACCACCCTGCCCAGCTAATTTTTTTTTGTTTTTTTGAGATGGAGTGTCACTCTTGTTGCCCAGGCTGGAGTGCAATGGTGCGATCTCAGCTCACTGCAACCTCTGCGCCCTGGGTTCAAGTGATTCTCCTGTCTCAGCCTTCTGAGTAGCTGGGATGACAGGCACACACCACCACGCCCAGCTAATTTTATATTTTTAGTAGACAGATGGGGTTTCACCATGTTGGCCAGGCTGCTCTTCAACTCCTGACCTCAGGTGATCCACCCGTCTCAGCCTCCCAAAGTGCCAGGATTATAGGCCTGAGCCACCGCGCCTGACCAGGGGCATGGATTTGATCACCAGTTGGGTTTGCTGTCTGCCTCAGCCATATACCATGCCTATCACTGACAGCCCAAAAAAGTGTGCTTTAATTACAGGGAGCATCCAGGGAGGGGAACCTGTGCAGCTCCTTTGTTGACAGGAAAAAATTCAACTAGCATTAAAGGCAGGTCAGTGGTGTCAACTCATTTTCCTGCCCACACCTCCCAAGGCCATCCAGTCTGGCTTACTGGGTGGAGAGGTGCTCAGCAGCTTCTGTTACTATCTCTGAATGGCCTGTCTCCCGGACAAAGAAGCTTTCGTGGACTACCCTGCAGGGAGGTGACACTGGACCAGAGCTGACTCCACCTGGGGCAAAGAGTAACTCTCTGGTTTCTTTATAGGTGCCTGTGTAGAAAGAGTCAGGGAGGGATTGGGTGACTTCTAGACCAATTAACTTTTCTTCTTTCCCATCCAAGGGAGTCCAGAGAGGGAAGGGAAAGATCTAACAACGCTGGGCTTTGTGGTTGGCCTTGTGGATGGGGTGGGGTCCTGGCAGCTCCACTTCTGACTGGAAGGGGTTCACTTGATCCTTTTCTTTTACCTGGAACCTTGGTTGAATAAAGGTCAAGTGACATATTTTAGTGCCTTACTTGAGAGCCATGTTTCCAAATCTAGTACCTTTGATAAAAGTGAGGAGGCTGTGGACAGCTGTCTCCCTCTGACCAGCACTTATCCTGGCAGCTGCCAACATCCTGGGCCACGAGAATAAGGGTGTCTACGTGCTGATGAGTGGGCTGGACCTGGAGCGGCTGGTGCTGGCCGGGGGGCCTCTCGGGTAAGTGTGAGGCTTGGGGGAAGCTGGGCTCTGTCGGCCTTCCTGGCCGGTGGCCCACCGTGAGCAGCAGCATCCTTCCCTTTGGGGGCCAAAGGGAGCTGCCTCCTGGCCCTGCACTCTCCTGGGAGACAAAAAGAACCACCTCCTCCCATGTTGAATTTCTTCCCACAGCAGGGAAATATCATTAAGTGACAGACCAAAGGCCTGAGGAGCAGGGTGGCTTACTCGGCTATGGAACGACACCTGGGCTGTCACACCCCTGCACCTCTGGTCAGTCAGTGCCATAACTGCGGCTACACTTTCTGAGGCTGCTTTTCTCCTCCCTGGGACTCCGGCCTTCCCACGCTAGCATTTTGCCACCACGCCCAGTGGTGGGATGAGGAGGTGCCCATAGGACCTTTCTCCTTTCTGACAGGCTCATGCAAGCGGTCCTGGACCACACCATTCCCTACCTGCACGTGAGGGAAGCCTTTGGCCAGAAGATCGGCCACTTCCAGGTGAGCTGCGTGCTTTTGCTGACATGTACGCGTCGACTAGGCTGAAGTTTTCTTTGAAAAGAGAGGAAGTGAGGTGGGCACCGTGGATGTTTACTGTCTCCTCTAGCAAATTGAGCTTGACTGCTTGGAATGCAGTCTTCCTCAGCATGCAGCCCGGCTCTGGAAGTCATCAGGAAGTTCATCACATTGCCACCTCGATTCCTGTGTGAGGTGGATGAACTAGACATTGTAAGGTTGGAGAGCAAAGCGTGCAGGTTATGGGGGCAGAAGGGAAAGAGGTTGCTATTTGTAATTAGACCACCTGGTCCGAAGAAGCTGCTGGAAGGTAATAAGTGTTGGAGTAAATGGTGCCTTGGGAGCTGTGCCTTTCCGGGGCAGTGATGGCCACTTGAGGGTGTAATGTGGGCCGTGGAATGGCCACTCTCTGTCCCTAACTCCCACACCTGCCTCCATCTCCGTCATCCTGGGTAAATCCCATCTCCTCTCCACGCCCCTGCTTCCTCATCCTTGGCTGTCTTGTTGCCGTTGCTGACCTGCTTTTGGTAACTGGGAGAGTGTTCCAGCATGTTGACCTGTGACATCCCTTTGTGCTCAGTTGATGCAGGGGAAGATGGCTGACATGTACACCCGCCTCATGGCGTGTCGGCAGTACGTCTACAATGTTGCCAAGGCCTGCGATGAGGGCCACTGCACTCCCAAGGTGAGGACCGCCTCAGTCCGGGAGAGAGGGGGGCAGTGGGCCGGCGGCTGGGACTTGCTGACTGCGTGCCTCGCAGGGCCCTGCTGACCCGAGCTTCCTCCCGTAGGACTGTGCAGGTGTGATTCTTTACTCAGCTGAGTGCGCCACACAGGTAGCCCTGGATGGCATTCAGTGTTTTGGTGAGTAATCCCCACTCCCCACTCCCAGGGCTCCCTCGCTCTTGGGGCCTGTGGCTACTTCAGAAAGCGGTTTCAGGGCGGGCGTGGTGGCTTACACCCATAATCCCAGCACTTTGGGAGGCCGAGGCGGGTGGATAACCTGAGGCCAGGAATTCGAGACTAGCCTGGCCTACATGGTGAAACCCCATGCCAGGAGTGATGGTGCATGCCTGTAATCCCAGCTACTTGGGAGGCTGAGACAAGAGAATCGCTTGAACCCGGGAGGTGGAGGTTGCAGTGAGCCAAGATCGCACCACTGCACTCTAGCCTGGGTGACAGAGCGAGACTCTGTCTCAAAAAAAAAAAAGCAGTCTCCTCTCCACTCCTCACTATGTTATGCTAGGCCCACATGAGCTGGGACCTTTGGGCTCTTTCTGTCCCAGTTACAAGGAGGAAATGGAAAGCAAATGAGAAAACTGCTAGATGCCAGGAGTTGCTGCTGCCATCGGCAACACCCCCCCTCATCCTCCCTGCCTCATAGACACTAGGAAATGGGGAAAGGGAGATGTCTCAGAGGTGTAGACCAGCCTTTTTTCCATGCTGTGCGGTGGTTAAGAGCACAGACTCCAGCCGAGCAGCTGAGGTTTGAATCCTTGAGCTGCTATGCTGGCGTCCTCTCATCCCCATTTGCCATGCCTGTCAGTGGCACCCCTCTTTCTTTGTCTGGTATCCTTAGCACTCTGAGTGGCCTTTCAGCTGCAACCTCTTGCCCACCCTACCCCCAACAAGGTACAGTAGTCCCTTCTTCTCCTCAGCTTTGCTTTTCACAGCTTCATTTACTGTGGTCAACCAAGGTCCAAATATACTAAATGGGGCTGGGCTCACACCAATAATCCCAGCACTTTGGGAGGCCAAGGTGGGCGGGTCACCTGAGGTCAGGAGTTTGAGACCATCCTGGCCAACATGGAGAAACCCCGTCTCTTCTAAAAATACAAAAATTAACCGGGCGTGGTGGTGCATGCCTGTAATCCCAGCTACTTGGGAGGCTGAGGCAAGAGAATCGCTGGAACCCATGAGGCAGAGGTTGCAGTGAGCCGAGATCGTGCCATTGCACTCCAGCCTGGGTGATAGAGCAAAACTCCATCTCAAAAAAAAAAGTGCAGCTGGGCACAGTGGCTCATACCTGTAACTCCAGCACTTTAGGAGGCTGAGGCGGGTGAATCACCTGAGATCAGGAGTTCGAGACCAGCCTGGCCAACATGGTGAAACCCCCATCTCTACATAAAATAAAAAAAAAAAAAAAAAAATGAGCCAAGTGTGATGGCGGGAGCCTGTAATCCCAGCTATTTGGAAGGCTGAGGCTGGAGAATCACTTGAACCCAGGAGGCGGAAGTTGCAGTAACCGGAGATTGTGCCATTGCGCTCCAGCCTGGGTGACAAGAGTGAAACTCCATCTCAAAAAAAAAAAANAAGAAATAGGAGGTGCTGGCTGGGCGCAGTAGCCCACCCCTGTAATCCCAGCACTCTGGGAGGCTAAGGCAGGCAGATCACCTGAGGTCAGGAATTTAACAGCCTGGCCAACACGGCAAAACCCTGTCTCTACTAAAATACAAAATTAGCCGGGTGTGGTGGTGCGCGTCTATAATCCCGGCTACTCAGGAGGCTGAGGCAGGAGAATTGCTTGAACCTTGGAGGCGGAGGCTGCAGTGAGCCAAGATCATGCCACTGCCCTCCAACCTGGGCGACAGAGCACGACTCCTTCTCAAAAAAAAAAAAAAAAAAAAGCTAAATGGAAATTTCTAGAAATAAGCAGTTCATAAGTTTAAAATCCACACCATTCTGAATACCATGATGAAGCATTGTGCCATGCTGCTCTGTCATGTTTGGTACGTGAAACGTCCCTTTGTGCAGCCTATCCATGCTATGTGTGCTACCTGCCCGTTAGTAGTCATCTAGAGTATCCAATCAGCTGTCTTGGTATCACAGTGCCTGTGTTCAAGTAACTCTTATTATTTTACTCAGTGGCCCCAAAGTGCAAGAATAGTGATGCTGGCATGTCATAATAGTTCTGTTTTAGTATTAGTTATTATTGTTGATCTCTTATTGTGCCTAACTCATACATTAAACTTGCTCATAAATATGTATGTATAGGGGAAGAAACAACATATATATGGGGTTTGGTACTATCCACGGTTTCAGGCATCCACTGGGGTCTTGGAATGTATCCCCCAAGGATAAGAAGGGACTAGTGTATTCCCCACACCCCTCCATCTTGCTACCTTTTGCTGCTTTTCTTTAATCAGTCTCTCCTCCTGTGGCCTGTTTCTATATACTCGGCCTTCTCTTTGCTTTCTTTGTTTTGCCCACTGTCAATCACTTCCTTTCTTCTCTGCCCAAACCCTTGTTGCAGGTGGCAATGGCTACATCAATGACTTTCCCATGGGCCGCTTTCTTCGAGATGCCAAGCTGTATGAGATAGGGGCTGGGACCAGCGAGGTGAGGCGGCTGGTCATCGGCAGAGCCTTCAATGCAGACTTCCACTAGTCCTGAGACCCTTCGCCCCCTTTTCCTGTACCTAGTAGCCTTTCTTGGCAAGTAGAGATGTGGCGGCTCTCCCACCCTGCCCGCAGCAGGCCCTCCTGCCCAGCTGGTCTTGTTAGCCCTCTGGCCTCTGGATGAGGTTGAGTTCTCCACAACAGCTCCCAAGCATCATGGGCCTCACAGCCGGGCCAGTGCCAGGACTAGTGGTCTGTGACTTAAAATGAACTCAGCAGGAAGCATATTGTCTGGGGATTGTTGGGACAGGTTTTGGTGACTCTGTGCCCTTGCTCTCTAACTTCTGAGCCCACTTCCCAGGGTAGGCACCTGGGGGCATGCAGATACCCACCTCTTTCTCTTGAGTGGTAGGATGATCTCTCTGCTCAAGCACAGCAGAATCATGGCCCCTCCATGAATTGGAACTTGGAACAGGTTAAGTATCCCTAATCCTAAAATCTGAAACACTTCTGGTTCCAAGCATTTTGGATAAGGCATATTCAACTTGCAGTCTCTTTTCTGGGGGAAAAAAATAATAAAAAACCTAGCCTAGCCAGGCGTGGTGGCTCACGCCTGTAATCCCAGCACTTCAGGAGGCCAACGTGGGTGGATCACCTGAGGTCAGGAGTTCAAACCCAGCCTGGCCAACATGTGGAAACCCCATCTCAACTAAAAATAGAAAAAAATTAGTTGGGCATGGTGGTGGGCACCTGTAATCCCAGCTACTTCAGGAGGCTGAGGCAGGAGAAACACTTGAACCCGGGAGGCGGAGGTTGCAGTGAGCCAAGATTGCACCATTGCACTCCAGCCTGGGCGACAAGAGCAAGACTCTGTCTCAAAAAACAAAACAAAACAAAACAAAAACCTGGCCCTTGTTTCTTCCAGTTTCTAGAAGTATCATCTCCTAGCAACTTATGAACACATATGCTTGGCCAGACAGGGTGGTGTGTGCCTGTAATCCCAGCACTTTGGGAGGCCCAGGCGGGAAGATCACTTGAGCCTAGGAGTTCAAGGCGGTAGTGAGCTATGATGAGACCACTGTACTCCAGCCTGGGCAACAAAGTGAGACCCTGTCTCTAAAAATAAAAATAAATAATGGTTGGGTGCCGTGGCACACGTCTGTAATCCCAGCACTTTGGGAGGCCAAGACAGGTGGATCACTTGAGCTCAGGAGTTTGAGACCAGCCTTGCCAACATGGTGAAACCCCATCTGTACTAAAAATACAAAGATTATCCAGGGGTGGTGGTGCACACCTGTAATCCCAGCTACTCAGGAGGCTGAGGCAGGAGAATCACTTGAACCTGGGAGGCGGGGGTTGCAATGTGCCAAGATGACACAACTGCACTCCAGCCTGGGCCATAGAGCAAGACTCTGTCTCAAAAAAGAAAAGAAAAATAGGCCAGGCGCAGTGGCTCATACCTGTAATGCCAACACTTTTGGGAGGCCAAGGCAGGTGGATCATGAGGTCAGGAGTTCAAGACCAGCCTGGCCAAGATGGTAAAACCTCATATCTACTAAAAATACAAAAATTAGCCAGGCGTGGTGGCAGGCACCTGTAATCCCAGCTAATCCCAGTCTCAGGAGGCTGAGTCAGAGAATTGCTTGAACCCGGGAGGTGGAAGTTGCAGTGAGCCAAGATCACACCACTGCACTCCAGCTTGGGTGACAGAGTGAGACTGTCTCAAAAAATAATAGGCTGGGCGCGATGGCTCACGCCTGTAATCCCAGCACTTTGGGAGGCCGAGGCGGGCAGATCACGAGGTCAGGAGTTTGAGAACAGCCTGATGACCAACATGGTGAAAACCCGTCTCTACTAAAAATATAAAAATTAGCCGGGCCTGGTGGCACATGCCTGTAATCTCAGTTACTTTGGAGGCTGAGGCAGGAGAATCACTTGAACGTAGGAGGCGGAGGTTGCAGGAGCCGTGATCGTGCCATTGCACTCCAGCCTGGGCGACAACAGAGTGAAACTGTCTCAAAAAATAATAAAATAAATGAACACACGTGCTGCTAAGAGTCTGCTGTGTGGCAGAGCAGAAGACAGTGTGCTTTTGTGTGCTATTGGAAGACTAGCTCCTCCTGTACAGCACCTCTGAGCCCTTGTGCACTTGCCACGGGCACCATCCAGTCCTGGCCATGTGACCACCCACAGCTGACTGGGCAGCAGGCACAGGCCCTACCCGAGCAGACCGGAGTTGGCTGGCCTGACTCCAGCTGAGGCTGCCTGTGTACGTTTCTCCAGATACCCTATGGCTAATTTTGTTATTACTGCACAGTGGCTGCTGCCATTTTGTATTAAATATATTGTGAAACAAACCCATCTGCTTCTAAAGCAGTGATTTTGGGGAGAAACAATCTACTTGCCGCTGCTTCCTTTCTGGATCCAGCTTGTGTCCTTGGAGAGTGGCTGGTCCAGGTCCTATTCCTGCCCTCCAGCCTGTTCTTTTATGAGGGACAGGAAGATAACCATCAGCCGTTAGGATAGACGTCTCAGCCTCCCTTTCCCAGATCTCCCAGTGAGTTTTAAAAGAAACAGGGAGCCCAGAGTGCTAAGTTCTTACAGCCAGAAGGAAGCTTATAGATTTCTGAAAACTACGCCTATGTTTTTAAAAAGATCAACACAATTTGACTTTGTCAAGGTCAAAATGAACTAGAATCCAGATCTGCTAGTGGCAAAAATGGGGGTGTTCTGAGAATTCCAGCCTTGGGCCCCACTGTACAGCCTGGATAGAGTGTGGTCTGAGAAGGGAATGGGTCTAGGTTGTTCCACCCCTTCCAAGTTCCCTAAAGAGGTAACTGGTTTTCTTGGCTCTCAGCCCAGCAGCGCCTATCCTGACTTTTGGTCCTGGCCTGCAGCCAAGTTGCTGTTCCTAGCCTGAGGCTTGAGACAGGTGGGGTTAGCTCCTCACCAACCCCAGTTCAGTATCATCCTGAGGGCAAGATCCTGGGCTCATAGGCAGTCCCTTTCACTTCCCCGTCATGCTCCCTGCTGTGTTGGAGATGAATGTGACTGAAAGGGCCATCTTGCTGGCTTAATGTGTGGCTGGAACGACCAGCCTGGAGACACAATGTGGCAAAATGGGGCGCTTCATCCAGTCTGTCTAAACCCTGTCGACTTGGGGAGGTGATTTCTTTCCTGATTCTGTATGTGAAGCAAAAGAAATGTTTTAAAATTAAAAGCAAAAAAAAAAAAAAAAAACCAAAATGAACCATGTAGCCTGAGTGGTAAATGGACGAACAAGGGGCACGTCTACTTTGGTTCTGGTGGGCGTGTTTGGTTGCCTACATGCATTGGGCAAATCTGCAGCACCAGCTGCCAGCACTGCTCCTTCCTGCGGCTGGCTCTTACTCCACTCCAATTTTAGGCAGGTCACACTATCAGGGCAGCTCACTGCTGTTGATGCTGCCTGCCCTGTGGGAGGGCAACAGAACCTTGGGATGTTTTTTAAGCGTGGTCTGAGCACACCCCTTATCAGAATTTGGCAACCTGAAAGAAATGCAGGTTCCTGGATCCTGCCCCAGACCTAATCACATCCCCAAGGGTGATTCTAGACACGGTAATCTTTTACAACTACCATCTGGGTCCTAGAGCAGGCTTCCCCAGGAGCCTGAGTCCTAATTCTAAATCCATATAATCCAGTGATAACAATCCCTTGCCCATGTAACTCTCTCAAGTCTGAGCTCCTTGATCTTTGCACAACCGAGTGCAGGAGGCAAGGTTTCGCGCAGCGCACGCTTTCAGAAGACCGGTAAGGTGAGTTGCCCTCCGCGGGATGGGACCAGACCTGGTGTAAACGCAGCGAGCTGTCTGGAGAGAGGTGCCCAGTCCACTGCCTGCCGGGCGGGAACTGGGACCTAAGACCCGGGTGGTCATCTGTCGCGACCCCCAGCCTAGGGCAGGTCAAGAGTCCTTCCTCTGACCCTCTCCCTCGAGGCAGCGCGCTTCTTTGGAGCGCAGCACTGGCTCGCCAGACGCAGCTCGGATGTCGCATGGAGCTCGCCTGACCCCTGCCGGCTGCCGCGTGGTTGCAGACGCGCGGAGCCAGTCTATCCGGCCTTTGCGTGGGGTTCTGGTCCCAAGGCCCCCAGTCTGGGATTTCAGGACTCAACGACGTTTTATTTTAGCAAATAAGGACATTAAAGGGAAGGGGGGTTGGGGGAATGCTATCCTCTATTACCATCATTTCATACAAGGCCTTTTTTTTTTAAGACAGAGTCTCGCTCTGTCGCCCAGGCTGGAGTGCAGTGGCGCCATCTCGTCTCACTGCCAGCTCCACCTCCCGGTTCACGCCATTCTCCTGCCTCAGCCTCAGTCCCTGTAGCTGGGACTGCAGGCACCCACCACCGCGCCAGGCTAAGTTTTTGTATTTTTAGTAGAGACAGGGTTTCGCCCTGTTAGCCAGGATGGTCTCGATCTGCTGACCTTGTCATCCGCTCTCTTCGGCCTCCCAAAGTGCTGGGATTACAGGCGTGAGCCATCACGCCCGACCGGCTTTTTTTTTTTTTTAAGACGTAGTCTCACTTTGTCACCAAGGCTGGAGTGCAGTGGCCCAATCCCGGCTCACTGCAACCTCTGCATCTTGGGTTCAAGCGATTCTCGTGCCTTAGCCTCCCAAAGAGATGGGATTACAGGTATGTGCCACCACGGCTGGATAATTTTTGTATTTTTAGTAGAGATGGGGTTTCACCATGTTGGCCGGGCTGGTCTCAAACTCCTGGCCTCAAGTGATCCACTGGCCTCAGCCTCCCAAAGTGCTGCGATTACAGGCATGAGCCACGGGGCCCAGCTAGGCCAGGAATTTTTTTTTTTTTTTTTTTTTGAGACAGGATCTCACTCTGTCGCCCAGTGCAGTGGCGTGATCTCAGCTTACTGCAGCCTCGACCTCCCTGGCTCAAGAGATCCTCCGGCCTCAGCCATCCCCTAGCCACCCCCTTAACCCCTCAGTAGCTGGGACTAGAGGTGTGCACCACCATGCCAGACTAATTTTTGTGTTTTTTGTAGAGCTAGGCTTTCATCATGTTGTCCAGGCTGGGCTCAACTCCTGGGCTCAAGTGATCTTCCCGCCTCCACTTCCCAAAGTGTTGGGATTATAGGCGTTGAGCCAGTGTGCCCAGCCCTTAAATTTTTGTATATGCTTTATGTTCATGGTTTTAAAAAATACTACTATTTTTAAAAGCTTATTTAAAAAAATAAAAGTCCCCTGTCCCTCCTATCCCCATTCCCACTCCCAGGACAAAACCACTTTTGAATCTTTAAGGGGCTTATTTTGATAATTCACTTCATACCTCTAAGTGACATGCTTACTTATTGATATAATTGTAAGCACTTTTAAGGATAGTTTTGTTTTGTTTTAAGATGGAATCTTGTGCTCTGTCGCCCATGCTGGAGTGCAGTGGCACAATCTCAGCTGACTGCAACCTCTGCCTCCCAGGTTCTACTGATTCTTCTGCCTCAGCCTCCCGAGTAGCTGGGACTACAGGTGCACACTACCATTCCCAGCTAATTTTTGTACTTTTAGTAGAGACAGGGTTTCACCATATTGGCCAGGCTGGTCTCAAACTCTTGACCTCACGATCCGTCTGCCTCGGCCTCCCAAAGTGCTAGGATTCCAGGCATGAGCCACCATGCCCAGCCCAAGGATAGTTCTTTGAAGTGCATACATTTGATTTATGAGAAGTTATGCCCATACTTTTTTCACCTCCTCAGGCCAGCCCTGTCCATGGGCCAGTGTTTGGAAGCCCTGAAATCAGGTGGTACAGAGCCCCATCCACATTCCTGGCTGTCCCCAACCCTTGTCACATTTGGTACCCAGAGCCTACAGCCACGCTAGTGCCGAGTGGGAGCTCTCTTCTCTCTATGTGCACCACTTGGTTACTCTTGCAGGGGGCCATTCCAGAATTCGGCCTCTCTCCCTCACCCACCACCCAGCCACTCTCAGAGGCTAGCCTGATATGTCTTAAATATTTCTTGGACCTTCAACATCCTGCCAACTTGCCTCCCTTCTTCCAGGCCATGCCCCTCAACCCTTCCTCTACACTGAACCAGTGAACTGTCAAGCTCCCCGTAAATTCTTCAGTGGCTCCCAGCATCTGTAAGATCTAAGGCTTGGCAAGGCAAATATGACTCTAATCCCCCTGGGCCTTCGCCTTCTGCTGCTTCCCTCCTTCCCTGCTCAGTGTTCATGTTCTTGTTGCAAGGAGTCCTCACTGCTGTGTTTCTCACCCCTGTGCCTTTGGTCTGGGGCAGCTCCGGAAGTCCTGCCAGCCCTTCAACCTTTCTCTTGCTTCCTTATCTCTAAAGCCTCAGGCCAGGGCCTGCCTCCTTCAGGAAGACCTCTCTTCTCCAACCTTTCCTCACTCCTCTGTCTCCATCTCATCCATTCTGGACGGGTCCCCTTCCTCCTCCTCCCTGGGCATATCTGCACTAATGGGCTTGCCACAAAGTTGTGTTTATTCCAGTCTCCCCAGCATTAGGCAGGCTATGAATTTGAGGACTAGGACTGTGATTTAACTGTCTTTACATGATCACCAGGCAGCACAGTTCCCGGCATGTAATAGGTGCACAACAAATGTTTATTGAAAGAGTAAATGAGTAGTCACGTGACACTTAGCTCACATTTTGCTGGTATACAGTTATTTGTGTATATGGTGCTCTCTGAGTATATTGTAAGATCTTTTAGGTCAAAGACCATTTCTCACTTATCTGAACTCTCCCAATAACACCCGGGGCTCACAGTAAGTACTCAGTGGCTATGTTCATGCTAAATGAGTGAAATGACAGGTGGGCCAGAGCCCTGGACTAATCCCAGCATTGGCAGAAACAGCAGGGCCAGCCGGCTTTGCCTGGCCCTGTTTTCTCCAGGCCTTCCCACCCTGGAGTAGCCAGGGCGCAGCCGCAGAAGGGAGGCCCTCGCCCCCATACTCCTCTGACCCACTCAGAGACAGAAGGAAGCTGTGCTAAAAGACCCTGACCTTCCCCTGCTAGCCGAGGATGAGAATGGGAGCTGGAAGGGGAAAGAGGCAGAACAGAGCCACACAGCCTTTGTGTTCTTGTGTGAAATGCATGGTATATATGGGGGAGTACGTACATGCACATATACATTGTGAAAAATAACAAAACAAATTCCTGTGTACCCAACATGCAGGTCAATGAAGAGAGTATTCCAAGCCCACGTGCCCCTCCTTGACATATTCTCCCCAGGGGAGCCACCATCCTGAATTTGGTAATAATCCTCCCCTTACCTTTCTCAGTGGCTTCCTGCCTCTGTATAGATCCCTGAACAATATTGTTTAGGTTGCCTGATTTCAAACTTCTATAGCTGGACTCATACCATATATATATATATTCTTCCATGTCTTGCTTTTTGGCTCATCATTGTACAGTTTTTGTTTTCTTGTTTTTTTGTTTTTTGTTTTTTTTTTTTTTTTCATTTGTTTTGAAACAGGGTCTCACTCTGTTCATGATCATGGCTCACTACAGCCTCAACCTCCTGGGCTCGAGCCATCCTCCCGCCTGGGCCTCCGAGGTAACTGGGATTACAGGGGCTTGCCATGACTCTCAGCTATTTTTTTTGTATTTTTTTGTAGAGATGGGGTTTCATTATGTTGCCCAGGCTGGTCTCAGACTCCTGGGCTTAAGGGATCTGCCTGCCTCAGCCTCCCAAAGCTGCTGAGCTCCTTTAAATTTTTTATTGTTTTTGAGACAGGGCCTCACTTTGTCACCAAGGCTGGAGTGCAGTGGCGCAGTCATGACTAACTGCAGCCTTGACCTCCCAGGCTCAAGTGATTCTCCCACTTCAGCCTCTTCAGTAGCTGGGACTACAGGCCCAGTCCAGCTATTTTTTTTTTTTTTTTCTTAAATGTTTATAGAGACAGGGTCTTACTATGTTTCCCAGGTTGGTCTCCTGAGCTCAAGCCATCCTCCTGCTTCAGCCTCCCAAAGTGCTGGGATTACAGGTGTGAGACACGGTGCCCAGCCTCATTCATGTTAATGAGCAGGACTATAATCTCTTCAATTTTTTTTCTTGTGTAGTATTCCATAATGTGGAAATATAACAATTTAATTGTCCATTCTACTGTCGATGGACATTTGGGCTGTTTGCGGTTTGAGGCTATTGTAAAACATTCCTGGCCAGACGCGGTGGCTTTTACCTGTAATCCCAGCACTTTGCGAGGCCAAGGCGGGCGGATCACCTGAGGTCAGGAGTTCGAAACCAGTCCGGCCAACATGGCAAAACCCTGTCTCTAATAAAAATACAAAAATTAGCCAGGTGTGGTGGCGGACGCCTATAATCCCAGCTACTCTGGAGGCTGATGCATGAGAATAGCTAGAACCTGGGAGGCAGAGGTTACAGTGAGCTGAGATCGTGCCATTGCACTTCAGCCTGGGTGACAGAGTGACACTCTGTCTCAAAAATAAAAGAAAAAACCATTCCCATGGGCATCTTCTGATGCAGATGTGCAAGTGTTCCTCAAGTCATAGTCCCAGGAATATAATTTCTCTGTTGTAGGCTATGCACCTGATCAACCTTACTAGATAATTCCCAACTGTTTTCCAAAGTAGTTGTAGGTCTATTATTTTTTAGAACGATGCCACCAGAGGTGACTTGGGGTAAAAGTTGAATGCCAGCCCCAGGGCCAACCCCATGAGCTTATTTTCAGCAAGGAAGAGAAGTCAGATGGCAAAAGAGTGTGCATCTGTGCATTGCTGCTTCCCCAGCCAGGCCCATAAACCACATGTTCAACAAACCTTTATAGGCAAGCTACTAAGACCCATGCACTGGGCGAGGGGCTGGGGAGACGATAATGATTTAGCACAGACCAGCCTCAGAGAGAACAATTATGTTTCCATTTACCCTGCCAGGCAGCCGGATGCTCCAGTTTTGCCCTGGAAGACACGAGAGAGTAAGGGCCGGATAGATAAGAGGGAATTTTCTTGAAGGAAAAAAGGTATTCTGGGCCCAGGAATATCTCAGCACAGGCAGTACCTCCACTCCTCAAAGGTGGCCAGTGGATCAGTGGCGGAAGTACAGAGGGCTGCCCTTGCTGGCAGGAGAAGGAAGGAAGGAAGCAAGCAAGACTAGGGCTCTATGCTCGTGCTGGCAGAGAGAGACACATCCAGATCCATTCAGATGCATCTTTTGCCTTGTGCCCGTCCAGAAGCAAACATGGGTGAGCATGCACATGGACACGCATACCTTCGCACACACTTTCAGAGAGGCTGTCAGACACGCTGCAGGAGCAGAGGCAAGGAGCGTGAACACGCAGCTGCTTGTGGAAGATAAGCCCAGCGCTGGGGGCTGCCTGCCTGGCCTGTCTTGAGAGTCCCCTTGCACATCTGCCTGGGTTCCCAAGAGGCAACCTCTACAAAGATATGTGTTTTCAGGACAAGCTGCCCCCTCCCACAAAATCTTTCTGTTTACAGGAATGGAGTAGCAAAATCCCTTAGTTCATATTTGAGTCCTGTCTGATGCTGACAGGCTGGCCAGGGCTGGGCATACAGTAGGTCTCTTTACTTGCTGAAGTAAAATAGTTAAATGAAATTTACTGTAAGATAAATTAAGATAACTTTACTATAAGCTATATTAAGATTTAAAACCGGGGGAAAGAGAAACCTGAAATGAGAAAAGGGGAGTGAAGGAAGACTTGATGTCCTTCATAACTGGCCTGCATCCTGCCCAGCCCCTCCTTTCTTTCCAGAAGCCCACCAGTGGCCCAGAGTGGAAGGGTGGGAGTCAGACCAGCCCAAGGTTGCTAATTAAGACTAGACTGCCAAGCATGGTGGCTCATGCCTGTAATCCCAGCACTTTGGGAGGCTGAGGCAAGCAGATCACCTGAGGTCAGGAGTTCGAGACCAGCCTGGCCAGCATAGTGAAACCCCATCTTTACTAAAAATACAAAAATTGACTGGGTGTGACGGCACGCATCTGTAATGCCAGCTACTCGGGAGGCAATTCTCCAAGAATTGCTTGAACCTGGGAGACGGAGGTTGCAGTGAGCCGAGATTTGGCCACTGCATTCCAGCCTGGGTGACAGAGTGAGACTCTGTGTCAAAAAAAAAAAAAAAAAAAGACTGGACTGTTTGGGATTGTGTATGGCTGCTGCTGCTTGCGAGAGCTGGAATCTGCTCTCCCTTCCTAAGATTGCTTCCAAGGCCCAGAGCTGGCTGGCAGCAGTTCAGAATCACCACCTAGATACTGAGATTCAGCCAGTCCCAGCTCCTCTTGTACCTCTTCCTAGCCCCTCCCTCCCAGGTACCCCTAGGCAGAGTATACCCTACGGTCCTTTGAGGCTGGAGAAGCAGGTGGTTGTGAAGTAGGCTGGCCTGTGGGACCTCCCTCTCCCCTGGTACCCTCCCTCCCTGGGAGGCTGCTTGGCTCCAGAGTGAAGGAGCAAGTAGGGGCCCTCAGTAGTCTTCTCCTTCCATGGCCAGGCTGCCCACCTGCTTGGAACCCGGCCACACACATCCCGGTGCCCCATTCACTGGCCCTCCAGGTTGTCAGAGACCTTTGTGCTGCAGTTTTTCTGCCCTCCCACCTGATCACCCACACCTCCAAGGGGGCTGCAACCTCATGTTCGGAACTCCTGAGCCTGGAGAGAGGCTGTGGGGGGTGGGGCAAGAGCCCTGGAGGTGCCCCAGAGTGTGGAGCCTGTTGCCAATAGGGGCAACAAGACAATCTCTCTGTAGGACTGACTGTGAGGCCTCCCCAAAGAAGGATCAGGCAGAGAAATGCAGGCTCCTCAGCCCTGCCTGGGACATCTGCAGCTCTCTCAGAGCTCACATTGTGTGGATCCCAACAGCGTTTCCCTCACTAATGAAGACCCGGCCCTCTCCCAATTCTGCATTCCCCTCTTCCCCAAGGCTGGAAACCCCCTATGGCCACTCCTGTGGGCTCAGCCATCTTACACTACAAGCTCCCTAGATAAGCCCCATCCCCCACCCAGCCTGCCCACTCACCAGGAACAGCCATACGACTCATTTCCCTGCTGCCCCATGGAAACTTCATCTCTCTGTGCCTCAGAGGGTCTGCCAAGCCCCTGTGGCCCACCACTCCATCCCCTGCCAGTGGATGCTCTGGCGTGGCCAGCCTCCTCACTCAGGCACCTGTCCCCCAGCTGGCACACCCCAGGCTCAGCCCACTCAAGTGACCTGCCCCCACATCCACCAATCCCCTGCTCAGTTAAGAACTGGCATTTGCTGAGGGACCATTATGTTCCAGGGTGCCAGCGATTCAAAGACTAGTAACAGTATGGGGCCAAAAAAGTTTACGAGTTATTTGGAGAGATAGACATAAAAATTATGAGACATCTCAATTACTCCAATTTTAATGTTACCCATTCTTTAAGACCCAGCATGGGCACTAACCCACCACATACCCACCTGTCTCTGGTTTGCTGCTGTATCCCCAACACTTTGCACTTGGCTCAGTGGAGCCCTTCTCCCTCCAAACAAATACTTGCATAATGAATGCAAAGCGACGGGGGTGGGGGGGTGGCAGGCTGCAGGGAGGATGACTTCTTTCCTTTGCCCTCCACCAAGCTTATCTAGATGAAATCAGATTTAAATAAAACATCAAGGGCGGCCTTGGAGCAGGGAGGGCAGGAGTGGGCAGGGGGGAATCTCAAGGCTTTGCCTTGAACTAAATTCTCCCATCTTTTTAGTAGCAGCTAAAAGAGTAGAGTTCTGGGGCCACAGCCTCTAGCTTCTTGGGGAAGCCATCTGGACTGCCAAAGCCAGAACTGTTTATGCCTCCAAATTTCAATGAGTCTGCCTTGTCAAACCCATAACCAATTGTTATCCAGTTGTTGAATGAATTGGGTCAGGAAATTTTATAGTAAAAATATGTACAAGTCACAGAAAGTACAAATGTTGGTGATCACTCCTGAAAACAGGCAAACTGGGTCAGGATGAGTGTGTTTAAAGGTAGGGAGGCAGAGCCTGGCACACAGTGTGGCTGCAGGAGGTAGTTTTCTAAGCTAATATGGCAGTCTAGCACTGTGGCCACCTGGCAGAGCAGTCAGGCTGCAGAGCCGCTGCGGCACAGGCAAAGGCTTGATTTCTCTGCCATTCATTCATCACTGAGTAGGTATTACCGAGAACCTACCATGTGCAGGTACCCTGTGGGCCATGGGGAAACAGTAGGACCCAGGCAGACGCAGATGTGGTTTTCACCCTAGCCTAGCCAGGGAGGCAGGTCTTAGCCAGGAATCACTGGCTTGCTAGGCTTGCCAGGAAGAAAGCATCGCAGGTTGCGGAGTGTGACTGAGCCTGAGAGATGAGATCAGAGAGCCTCCTGGCTGGGGCGGCAACAACAGTCAGTTCCAGATTTGGATCTTTATCCTGAGTGTAAGCAGGAGTCACGGAAGGGTTTAAGCAGGAGAGTGCTATGATGCAGTCTATTTTGGAAAGATCCCTCTGACTGAGAGCCCTCTGACTGGGGCAGAGTGGATGCGGGAGGCCGGGCTGTGGTTGGTCACAGAGGTAGGAGGAGATTCGAGGCTGGAGGCTCCAGTAAATGACAGGCTGTGGTGATGGATTAGCCATGGGTGGTGGCTTGGGAGGGAGAGGGAGGTGCCAAGGATGAGTCCAAGGTTCTTGACTTTTAAAACTGCCAGTGCCTTTACCCCACAGTGGAAACATTGGGAGGACACTGAGTTTGCTTGTAGCTGGAAGTTGGCTGAAGTGTATCTGATGTTCCTGAAAGCCCATATTGATGTTTCAGTGTCAAAGAGAGTGCAGAAGGCAGGGAAAGGGCACTTTTGATAATGGCTTTGCCAAAGGAATATCTTTTTATAAAGAAATATGACAATCGACTTGCAACATTTTGCCCCCAATCTAACAGCAAGATGAATGTTGCTCACAGCAACTTCATGTGTAAAATTCGAATGAGTTGCTAACAGACATTTGGAAAACGTAAGAGTAGAGAATTGTTTGGGGAAGCTTATTTAGGAAGAAGGGATGGAGAAATCATTAAAAGTGACAAGGCTGGGATCTAAACCCTGGCTCCACTATTATTAACGTGACCCTGGGAAGTTACCGAACCTCTCTATGCCTCAGTTTTCTTATCAGTAAAATGAGAATAATAACATTATCTATTTCATAAGACTGGCTGGGGATTAAGAGTATGTGTAAAGAGCTTAATGCAGTGCCTAACTCATGGAATCCCTCCAGGAACATTACCTATCACAGAATACACCCTGACAGAGGGAAGCAACGAAGCAGGCAATTGCTGATTTCCCATAATCCCTTTCAACAAAAAAGAGTTGTTGTCCATATAACCAAGTGTAATTTTTATAAATGCCCTTATTAGATTTTTAAATATAGTATAATATTCACAAGCCAAGGGGAAAAATTGTCAGGCTTCTCATATCTAACTAAGTCTTTTTTTGTGTTTTTTGAGATAGACTCTCACTCCATCACCCAGGTTGGAGTGCAGTAGCTCAATCATGGCTCACTGCAATCTCCACTCCCCAGGTTCAAGCGATTCTTATGCCTCAGCCTCCTGAGTAGCTGAAACTACAGATGCGTGTCACCACACCTGTAGAGATGGGGTTTTGCCACATTGGCCAGACTGGTCTCGAACTCCTGGCCTCAAGTGATCCGCCCACCTCGGCGTCCCAAAGTGCTGGAATTACAGGTGTGAGCCACTGTGCCTGGCCTATCATATCTAAGTCTTGATGTCACTTTTCCAGCTACTAATCATCTAGCCCAGTCTTGCTTAGGTCATATACTCTTTGATGCACTCTTCAGTTTCTGAGGATCATGCCTCTGCTAGGTGGAGTAGCTTTCCTAGGTCAGAAGCAATGCTATCTGCATGGCCTCCCGAGTCTTCTTGGTGTCTGAACAGTGCAGAGCACAGCTGGCACTGTGGTTGGTTAACATCATACTTGTGGCCCAGACTGTAGTCCCCCCAGAGGGTGTCTGCTGGAAAGAGCTGGTCCTGGGTCTTGCTGTGGGTTCACTGAGGTTAAGTGAGGGTGGCAAAAGAACCGCAGGTGATTCTCTCCTCTGCTCTGGGTTTTGCAAGACTAGAGAGGTCAGTGGCTGTGGCTGGGAGCCTGTAGGAGATAGAACTATCTCACCTTGAGGAATGAGATTAGGGATGCCACAGAGAATCTTTCCCGAAGAGGGAAATGGCTATAGGGCCCAGGCCTTGAGAGGGTGGAGTGGAGAAGTCATGGGAAGAGGGGCTGGCCTCTCCCCCACACCCAGCAAAGGGAGCAATCCTGCCTTACTGAAGCCAGAGTGGGGCCCACTGCTGGGTGGACAGAATACAGCCACAGGCACTACATTGTCAGTGCTCCAGATGGGAGATAAGGAGTACAAAACAGAGGTGGAAGACTGATTCCAGCATGGAAGCAGGGCAGGCTTCAGGCATGGCCAGGTTTGGACATGATGAAGTAGATTCACAATTGCTAATGTTCTGGGGGTACTTGGCTACATCAGGTGCTATTCTAAGTACTTTATGTGTTTTAAGAAGCTGTAGAGCCAGGACTGTACTCAGAAAGTCTGCGTTCTTAACCACTACGCAATGTGAAATGTAGAAAGAAGGAAGGTTTTAGACCTATAAAGGGTTAGACCTCTATTTTATATGTTAAATGTCGCATGAAAAAAAGCGAAGGTTTTGGAGCCACTCCAAGCCCATGTGATTTTGAGCACTTACTTAGATTCTCCAGGTCTCAGTTTCCTCATTTGTTTGTAAATTTGAGAGTACACTTACCTACCAGAGTTCTTGAGGGTTAAATAAAGAAACATATGTTGAGTGCCTGTTCATGCCTTCTGTAAGACACCTGCCCCCTCTGGACCTCCTGCTGGCTTTGGAGGTTCTCAATACACTGTCCATTCCAGATGTGGATTTCCTCATCTTCCCAGGGGTCTGTATGTCTGGAATAAAGGAACCAACCATAGTGGATGCACCCCTGGACTTCCAGTCCGCAGCACTGGGAGTTCCTCAGGGGAGAAGTCATACTCCAAGTTGATATCTGAGCAGACAAGTGTTCTGGTAACAGTGAAGGAGGCGACCCTAGAAGCTGAGGTCCCAAGCAACCCAAACCTAGATCATCACAGAAATGTCAGGTTTCTTGGAATGATTCTCCCCTCTCCGTGTATTTATCCATTCAGTTTCTATTTATCAATTGTTTACTATTCAGTTCACCAAGCATTATTAGGCAACTACTATTTGCCAGGTATCATTCCATGTTCTCAGGAGTCACCTAGAAGAGCCCACAAACTCTGGACCATGTTTAATTTCCCTTTTCGTCTCCAGCCTGGGTCCATGGATCTTGGAGTGTGCTCAGTAAACATCTGCTCCTGGGGCATTAATGAAGGTACTACTAGAGATTGGCATGAGAATGCAACAGGGCTCTCTGAGTAGGTTCAAGGGAAGTAGACACTGCAAAGGCCTGCACCACGATACCCATCCATGTCTCTGTGGCCACAATGCAGGGCAAGGGTCACACACCTGAAAACCTTCAGGGTTCAGGTCCAGTAAATGTCCCACATGGGCAAAGCGGGAGCATGGTAAACTGGAGCATGCCTACCCCATAAAGACTGCATTTGCTACTTAGTACCAACCTATTGTTGCAAGTGAAAATGTGCGCCAAGGGTAGCAAATCTTCTGATTTTTTTCAAGAGAAACTGTAATCCTGCATTTTATTTTAAATCTCCAAAATTCCAGCATTGGCTCCTAATTTTAATCTTTTTTGAAAGTCCCATAGACAGTTAAATAGAACTTGTCTGCCTGCTTACTTTTGCTCAAAGGCTACTAGTTTGGGAGCCCTAAGTGTGCCTGTGAAAGGGGAGAGGTAGAGGGCTGTGTGTCCTGGGGCCAGCTTATGAGAGACTTAGAATGCCATCCTTCCTTGGGGCCAGGACTGTGCTAGACACAGGAAGCCATAAAGAGGGTGTCAAAGCCATAAGCCTGCCCTCCAGGGGTTTATAATCTTATAAATAAAGACTTACAGGCAAAGCAGCAGATGGTCAGGAATGTGTGAGGAGGAGACAGCTTGGAGTCGATGGAGTTCAGGGCAGCAGAGAGCAAGGTGGGCTTGAGCTTCAGGAGAGTTTCACCTGAGCTTCGGGAGACCTTTCCAGGAAGTCAGGCTTGGACTCTGAGAATGAGGATTCTGGAGGAGTCTGGGAGATCCATAAACAAATATGAATGGGCACGACCTATGCTGGAGACCCCAAAGAAAAGCCCCAGGGAATCTGCTTCCAGGTGTCATGGGAAAAGGCTCACAGGAAAGGGCAGGGCTATAGCATGAGGCTTCACTGACACCTCCACACCTCTTCCTATTGAAACTGGCCATCCCTGGCCTCAGAAGTCCAGTGGGGTCAGCCTCTCCAAGCTTGCAGAAGTCAGTGTTGGAGGCTTGGGCAAGTGTTACAATTTCGGCTGGGGTATAATGTGGCTCAGGCCAGGCATTAATGGCTCTAAGCCTCAATTTCCTAATTTGTGAAATGGTGATAGTAATTGCATATACCTATTGAGATTGGGGTGAGAATGAGAAACCAATATAGGATGCCATTTGCCCCTGTTCCTGTATGGTTTTTATGAGAAATGTCCACCACCAGTTTGTCTCCAGTAGGGTGGGGAAAAAGCACCTGGAGGGCGAAGCGAAGCTCGTCCCCATGTTTTTCTTGTTACTGCTCTGGAAATGACATGGATTCTGGGAGGGCTGCCTATCTTAGAGGTTGAGGGAGGAGATGGAGCATGGGGGTCTCTCCATTTCTTCCCTGGGGACAGAGATGGTAGAGCTACTGGTGGGTGGCAGGCAGGAGCGGCTGGGGTTGGGGGCAGCGCTAAAAGAGGGCTCTCTTTCCTCCAAGGCAGACCCTTTCCACCCAACACCCACCTGGGAGGGAGGGCGAGACCCAAGGTCAGAAGTCCTTGGAACAGGTGAGCACTGCCAGGGAACTGAGATGCAAGATCCTCCTGCCTGAACTCACACCCCGCGTGCTGCTCTCCCAACTCGCCTCTCAGATCTCAGACCAGAAGCTTCCGTTCCTCAAACTCCTTCTATGTTCTCCAACGCCTTTGGGACAGAGCTCCTTGGCAGGGTTTACAAAGCTCAGGTGGCCCTACCCACCTCTCCGGCCTCATCTGCTGCCTATACCCCTATGCCACAGCTCTGCACCTTTGCTGAAATCGGTACTTGCGCTTGGGGTGTCCTCATGTTTCCCCCACCTATGGCAGCCTGCCCGAAGAGTGCCTGCTCCTTCAGGCTCCGCTCTCGGCTTAGCCCCTTCTCGGAACGTCCCCGCACCTCAACCCAGCCCCTCGCCAGGGGCAGACCCTGGCAGCTTTCCTTCCTCCTCAGCAGCCATTACGTGTTGCTGTCATAAAGTTATCACTCTGTTTTCTGTCTACTTGTCTCTCCAGCCCCTGCCCATCCCAGCCTCCGACTGCAGGATCCTGGAGAGCAGGAAAGCCTGGCTCCCCGTGGTAACCCTAAGGCAGGCCCTCTGCCTGGGGCGTCCTGGCACCCGATGCGGGCTGGCCGGGGGGGGGGGGGGGCGGGCGGGGGCGGCGCGGCGAGGGGGCGGCCGGCCGCGGGCTCGGAGCCGGGACTGGGGGTGGCGAGGGGAGTCCTCACCCTTGTGGCGGGGCTCCTGCCCAAGCAGCCCACCCGCCCAGGCTCCCGCTTCCCGCTCCCGCTCCGGGAGCCGTGCCCTATATCCTGGCCAGGTGATCTCTCTCTCTCACACCCCAACAACAAACAACCCTCCGCGCTCTCCCTCTGGAGAAAGGAGGTGGAGCCTGACCTCAGCCGGAGGCTGCCGCAGCTGCCGGGGGGAGGGCTTGGAGCGCCAGCCCTTGGGGGAGCCTTTCCTCCAGGGAGTGGTAGGGGTGGGGGTCTTGGGGGGGGGCTCCAGAGCGCCGGGGAACCTCTCCCCTGGCAGCGTCGACCCTCCACCAGCGAAGGGAGGAGGGGCGAGGGGGGTGGCTTCAGTGAGTGCCCGCTTCCGACTCTGTCCCTCTCTCAGGCTGGAGTGCCCTCGGACACCTCCTCCCCCACTTACACCCACCCCCTCCTTGAACTCTGCAGTCCCAGAGGCAGGGTGAGACTGGGGACCGAGTGAGCCCAAGGGCCAAGATGCGACTCTGCGGGGCTCCCGGAGCCGGGAGGGTGCCCATCCCCCACCCCTTGACGGTAGTCGGGGGTGTGGGCGGGGTGAGAAGGACCCCGGGGACACTCCGATTAGGTCTGGAGAGAGCCTGAAATAGGGTGCAGTCCGCAGTTGTTGGGGCTGCGGAGGAGGCTACTGGGGTGAAGGGCAGAGACTGCACCCCAAGAGAAAGGCATGGGGCCCCAAAGAGGGTAGGACACGGGATTCAGAGGGCGGGAAGGAGAATGCAGAAACAGCTTTTACGGGGAGAGGCAGACTGCAAAGACGTCCCCTGGCCGGCAATCTGGAGGCTAGCGCTGGGCAGATGGGGGTTTTGGACACAGCGCCATGGACATGTGTTCCCCCAAAGTCTGAGCGCATGCAGCCCCCTTGTTCCTTCTTGTGCGGAGACTGAGTCCCACACAGTCCCTACCTCACCGGGACCTCCCCACCCCCAAGGCCGGGGCCGTAGGTGCGTTTAGGAGAGGGAGAGGTCTTCCTCACTGGGCGCTCAACATCTGGCTCCTTGGTGTTAGGAGGGTACCTTGCCCCTCCAGCTCAAGAGTCAGGAGTAGCACTTCTACCTCCCTATCCCTAGGGAAGAGGGCCCCCGCAGGTGAAGACCAGACTTGTGCACTAGGATCTGCCTGGGGGCAAATAATTTCTGGAGATCCCTTTAAGGAGGGGTGTTCCAATCCCTTTAAGAGGGAGGGGGTCACAGCAAAAGGACTATAAAAGTCCAGCTTTCTTTATTCCCTCACCCCCCGGGGTCTTCCTATGATGGGGGAAGGGGCAAGTGCTGCTGCCGCATTTAATTGTTGCCTTGGTGTCCCTCCCGCAAAGAGCTGTGCTCTTCAGTTCGTCCAGTGGGGCTGAGGAGCCAGGTGGCTCAGTAAGTATTGCGGGGACCTAGACTTCAGGTGCTCTGGGGGTTGGGATGGGGACTGCCCCACTTCCAGGAAAGAAGATGGGACCCGGGCAGGGGTGCAGGGAGGAGAAAGTGGTCACTGCCACCACCGCAGGGACTGCACTGCCGCTGGGGTGCCCTGCCTGGTGCCAGGTGGTTGGATCTCAGGCCAGGTGGTCTTGGGGGACTGCAGCGGGCAGTGGCGGGGAACTGCTGGGGCTGGGCTGGAGATGACGGAGCAGCCAGTCTGTCCTGGCTGTCAGTCTGGTTGTGTGTGGTGGGGGAGGGGTGCGCCGTGTGTTCTCTCTGGCCCTGGATGTTTTCCTCTCCGGCATCTCCCTCTGAGGCAGTTAACCCTTCCCGATGGGTCTGGAGGTGTCTGGGGAGAGACAGCCCCTGCCTGGCAGCCGCTGGGGGAAGACTCCAGAGACCTGATGGACCCATTCCTCTTTCTAGACCAAGTGCCAAACCCTTTTTTCAGTGGGGGACCTCTGGGCTGCCAAACATACCAAGGAGAGGAAAGGTGATGGGCCCCAGGCGTTGGCACAGCTGCCCAGTGAAGTGGGGTGGGGGCAGCATTCCCTCAGGAAAGGTTACAGGACCGAAGGAAGGAGGAAGAAGTGGAGCCCTTTCCAGCTGTGGAAGGGCTTTGGACTGGGAAAGAAGGAGGCCCAGTTGCAGAGGTCCCTGAAAGTTGGGTGAAGGAGGCTAGAAGAGGCCAAAAGATCCCTTTGGGGAACAGACAGGGTGTAGCCCCTGCCTCTTCTTTGCTGGCTTGTTTTAACAAGCAATAGGGAGGAAGGGGGGACAGAGGTGGCTCAGTGAGCTGGCACAGGAGGAACACTTAGTGCTTTTAGCCAGCCTGTGTCCCCGCACCATAGCCCACTCAGTCAGAGCCTCCTGGGGCAGCAGACACAGTCACCCACACGGGAAGCTCTGAGGAGAGAACTCCTCCAGCGGCCAGGCAGGCACTTGTAGGGTGGGCTGTCATGACTACTCTGCCTCCTCTCCAGTCGGTATTCCTTCCTTTCCCTCCCACCGAGACCCCAGATAAGACAACTGCCCCCCTGCTCACCCCAGGGCCCCCTGATGCCAACACCAGGAAGACACCCAGTCCTGCCACCTCATCTGCTACCAGTTCCTCGGCTGAGCGTGGGCTTCCTGCCACTTGGGTCTCCTTCCCTGCCACCAGGTAAGTTCCTCTTCTGACCCTCCCAGCCTCCATCCCTGCCCATTATCAGGCCTGAAGTGGCTGCCAAGGTCAATGCCGCCTGGGCTGCAGACAGGAGCCTGGCCTCTCTTCTGTCTTGGCCTGTAGCATGGCTCTGCTCCCGTGGTCACTACTGCTGTACCCTCCGCCACCACTGCTGTACCCTCCACCACCAATCTCTGACGAGTGGGGGCCACCATGGGGTTAATTTGCCCATGAGACAGACTGGGACAGGGAGAGGGGGAATTCTGTGAGGCAGGGAGTAGGGCTGGCCTGCTGTGTGTTGGGGGGCCGCTGCCGGGAACCTCTGTCCTATCCAGGAAGGGGAGAAATCTTTCAGTGTCCTACTTTTACAGCTTTGGGGGTTTTGCTTTCCCCAAGGGTGGGAGGTGGGAGAAGCGGCAGTGGGAGAACCTGGCCCTTCGAGACATTTCCATGCCAGTCTTAGCTTTTTGCTTCCATTCACACACTTTCCCTCCTTTAAATGTGTCCCCCCAAATAGCTAAGACAGTCTGGGCCCCCTGGACAGCTCTGGAGGCAGATGGGGAACTGCTTCTGGGGGAGGTTGTTTCCCAGCCATATTGGCTAGCAGCCCTGATTGTCTTAAAAGGCTGCCTGGGTGAGCGCTGGAGTCCCAAGGTCTAGGAAAGGCTGGGCGCTGTGTGTGGTGCAGGAGGAGCCCCTCCGAAGCCCCTGGGCCACACTCCAAGGCTGGGTTTTCCTTGCTTGCCTGGGCAGCCTCAGCACTCCGGGTGCCTCTCTCTGCCCAAGGCGTTCCTGGGGCCCAGCCCCTCCCTGGGCTGCTCCAGCGCTCTGGTGACTTGACACTACCCTTTCTGCCGCTGCTCCTTTTACCTCCTAAAGCTCCCCTCCCCCGCCTGAATTGGGAATGAGGCTTTGTTCAGGGGTGAACTCAGCATTTCTCAAGAACCTACTGTGTGCATATCCCGGGCTTAGTGAAGTGAAGTCCTAGGCGGGCTCTGGCACCACCAGGTGCCCAAGACACAGTTCCTTCCCGCACCTAACAGGGACTTCCCATCTCTCTCTGTGACCTCAGCCCGCTGTGCCCACCCACCCCACTGACCCCGCGAGCGTGCTCGGGCTTGGGAAGGCACGTCTGTGGGGGTGAGAGACGGAGCCACAGCATTCGGTGACTAGGGGGAAGCCAGGTAAGTGTCTACACTTGGTTCTCCCATAGCTTGGGGACGCGAGGGAGGGAGTCCAGCCGCTCCTGTCAAGCTGCCCGCCCCTTTCTCCCTCCCCCGGAGAGCTCTGATGTTCCCCGCGGTGGTGGAAGAGGGTGTGTGGGTGTCAAGGACTCACAGACCAGGCTCTGCTGTCAGCTGGAAATGGATGAGGGCTCCACACTCTGCTTCTGAAGAGGGTGAATTAGAAGCTGGGGTTGGGGGCGGTAGGTGAAGGGCAGAAAGAGGAAAAAGAGATGCGGGTGAGGGGTTACCGAGCCAGGACCGACCTTGCTGGAAAGGAAAGGAGACGTGGCAGGCAGGGAAGTCGGAAAGATGAGGCAAGGGCGGGAGGGGCTTCTCAGCAGTCGGGGCCCTTTTGCAGGAGTCTGGGGCCCTTTCTGCAGGAAAGGGGGGTTGTTCTCGCTTCATTTTCGGCTGGTCTTCCCGAAGCTTTGCCCTGGGGGCAGCAGCCTCCGGAGAGGGTGGGGTGTTCCTCGGCCCACAGTTTTCTCCCGCGCGTGCTGGAGAGGATATGGGGGAAAGGCGATGTGGAGGGGTGATGGTCAGGGCGGAGGTAGATATTTTTCCGGGGGGCTGGCAGCTGGGGGATTGGGGTCGAGTCACCGTGGGATACGGGCTCAGGTTCTGAAGACTAAGAGAAAAATCCAAGAAGCCGGCAAAGAAAATCACCCCTTGCCACCACCCTTGGCACCGCACCCCTCCCCCCAGGCCCCACCACTCCCCGCACCGCCTCCCCGGCCGCCTCGTG
>NW_016827667.1:105946-117442 GCF_001698545.2 Rhinopithecus bieti
CGGGGGCGGCGCCGCGGGATCGCACGCTCAGGGTGGGGGGCGCCCTCCCGCGCTGGGAGCTGACCGGTTATTGCTGGATGGGGGGCGGGGGATGAGGGCCGCGCCGGGCCGGGGGCGGCGCGGGGGGGTAGTATAGACCCGACTCTATCGGGCTGAGAGGAAGGGAGGCGCCGAAGACGGAAGGGGACCGGTTCGAAAAGCGAGTGTGGGCCGCGGGAGGCCCTGCGGGGACCTTGCGGGGCGGCGGCCGAGTCCGAGGTGGGGCGGGGGAAATCGAAGTTGTCAGACCGCCTCCAAGTGACAGCGGGACCCCGTGCTCGCGGCCCGGCCTGGTCTTGCCCTGCTCGCTCCGCCGCCTCTCCTCCCGGGCTGGGGGCCGGGTCAGGTCGGGCCCGAGGGGCTCGCTCGGCGGTGAAGCGCTGGACAAAGGCGGCGCCGGAGCGGGCGCAGGTGGTGGCGTCGGGGAGGGGAGCGGGTCCGAGGCACCCACTCCGAGGGGCGGGCGACGGGGCCGGACTCTGCCCCGGGGACTGCGGGGGGCCGGGGCGCCCGCCGGGAGGAGCTGCGGCACTGGCTCGCCGCTCTAGCCGCTCGCTGTTGGCCTTGAGGCTCTGGGAAGTGGGGTCTACTCACCGGGGGCCGAGGGGCACGGGTGGGGGTGTATGCTCTTGATGTGTCCTGACTGGTGGCGACCGGGTTGCTACTCACCGAGGCGACAGACCCGGTGAGCCGCTCTAGAGCCTGTCAAGAATGAGGGGTTTTTCAGCAGGCAGAGTCTGCCTACAGGCAGAAGTCTAACCCCACCTGGGACGTCTCCTAGTCGCCCATTGTCGACAGTGTTAGAAGTGCAGAAGACTAATTGGATTCGGACAGGAGACACCCCCTCAGTGGGCTCCCGCCAGCCCTCCACAGCTGCCTCCAGCACTTTTCCTTAGCCACGAAGGTACCCACTTAGAGAAATGAGAAGCTGAGTTTATAAATCCAGGCAGGAATTTAATAATGAAATAAAAAGGTTTCCAGTCCTTTTACTTTGTGCCACCTGAGACTTTCCTCCCTACGCTCTTCACCTCGCTGTCTTCCTCAAAAAAAGGAGAAAAAGGGCCTAGAGGGACCACATGTCTTGGAGGGACACCACTGTCCTTGGCCGGCTTGGAGGACGCTTAGGAACCACTGGCTTAAGCTGTGAGTGCCTCCAACTCCACCAGTGACCAGCTGTGAGCTGGATGTTGTTTACCTTCTTGTAAAAACTCATTCAGAGCTCCCATGTCTCCCGTGTGAACCCCACACCCAAAAGAAGAGTTGGGATCCTAAGGACAGGGAAACTCAGGCTGTTTTAGAATGTGGATTTTGCTGAGAATCTGAGTTCGAGTCCCACCTCAGGTAGGACTGGTTGGATGCCGCTCTCAACTGTGGTTGACTGTAATCCCACCTGGGAAAGCTGCTTGTCTGTCTTGTCAGAGAGGTGGCATGGGCATGGGAGTTTATTGATGGCTACCCCCCATGGACCTCCCGAGAATGATCTAGACCCCATCCTGGATGGAGCTGAGGCATATGGGAAAGGGAGGTATTACCTCACTCAGGAGGCTAAAGTTTGTTCTGAGATAATTTAATTGTGTGTCTAAAATCCAGACAGTGATGATGAATCTCAAGGCCTTTGTGTCTCCTGTGAGGTCTACACGGTATGTGATTTCTTTTAGTGGCAGTCAGAAGGGGATGACCTGGTCTGGCCACTGGAATATGAAGGGGAGTTGCCCAAATAGCATTTCCCTCTTTGGTGGGGCTCTTACCTGGCAGGAGACTCATGGGTGTCAGATCCGGGGTTAAGGAGGGTTTGCTCCAGAGAGTTTAGCCAGTGATTAGGTTCTTTTTGATATCTCCCTCTCTTTCTCCCTTTCTGTTGCCCTCCTGTCCCCATGTCAGGCCTGTGTTGTTGTTATAACCTCCCTTTCCCTCTTGATTCCTTTGGCCCTTCTGATCCAGTCTGTATGCAACTACCAGGTCATTCTTCCTAAAACACCTCTTCCCCGTGTCACTCTCCTTCTCACAAACTTGCAATGGCTCCCCGTTCCCTGTAGTCTGACCCTAGACAGTGTCCCCTTCAGCTCTTCCCTAGCCATACCAAGGACATTTTTTCTTCCTGCATCTTCACTCCTGCCACTCCCCTTCCTTTACTTCCACTTGAATCCCACTTGTTCTGAGTCTGGTTGTTGCTTAGGCCACTCCAGGCCAACAGTCATCTGCGCCTGAGCTCATGACTCTGGATTTTCTAACGTGGTATCCTCTTGAGTGGTTTTGTAGGTTGGAAGTTTCTTTTTTTTTTTTTGAGACGGAGTCTCACTCTGTCACCCAGGCTGGAGTGCTGTGGCCGGATCTCAGCTCACTGCAAGCTCCGCCTCCCGGGTTCACGCAATTCTCCTGCCTCAGCCTCCCGGGTAGCTGGGACTACAGGCGCCACCACCTCTCCCGGCTAGTTTTTTGTATTTTTTTTTAGTAGAGACGAGGTTTCACCGTGTTAGCCAGGATGGAGAAGTTTCTTAAGGACAGGAGCAATGTGAATGTTAAACCTGTGTGTGTTTGTGTGTGTGTGTGTGTGTGTGTGTGTGTGTGTGAATATTCTGGTATTTCTTGTACAGTGCTGTGCACATCATTTTTGTTGAGTGAATAAATGTGGTTTGTTGCTGAGTTAGGCAGGAACAAGGAGGAGACCTTCCTTTCAGCTTCTCCAGAAATGCTCATATTGGAGTCCTTGGAGGTTTCCAGCCCTTTCTGTCAAAGGCATATGGATAGGGCATGTTTGGGGTGCTGTAAATGGGAAATTTAACTGCTGTTTCTGATATTTCTGCTGGTGAAGAGTCCTATGGATTGCTTATGTGATACCATATAGACATTGGAAAAGGGCTGTAATCCTGTTTTCTTCTTACCTCACCGGACCACCATTCTTTTTACTCAGCTTTGCTGCTCTTATGCAGTTTTCCTTGTTCATGCTAAATGAATCCATATGTTTTATCTCTTCTCAAACTGGGTGCAAATGAGGGAGAAAACACGATTCTGAGCACAGAAAAGACAAATACTCCTGGGTCTGGCCCATAGATGGGACTTTTGGGGCTGGTTTGGAAGAGGTATTTATGGGGGCATCACCAACATAAGAGGCGCAATCAGCCGCACATTGGACCCCTCATAAAGGAAAGCTGCAATCCCTGCTCCCTCAGGCTTCTGTTTTTGTTCACCATCAACCCTGGACCATGGGGGAAACGGGAAAGAGGACTGGTGACTGGTTAGAGGCTAGATAGTGAAAAAATATATTCTGCATCCATCCCCTTTCCCCCAAACCTCCCTTTTGTGCCCCAGTTTGATGATTAATGGACCAGCATTTCCCTTCTACGCGGGAAGGCCACCCCTCACAGTTGCCATGGCAATGCAGACCGCTCCCCCGTCAATTAAAAAAAAAAATCCCTACTACTTCTCTCCTCCTTCTACTGTAGCAGGAGAAAAGCCACCTCTGAATGCATCTCCTGGGCTCTCAGCTCCTCAGCTGTGTTTGCTGTGTGTCCTAGAACACAGTCCTTCCTCTCTTTCTGGGGATTGCCTGAGTTTCTTCACTGAGCAAATTGTGCCCCTTCTGGAGCCAGCAGCCCCTGGAACACTTCTATCAAGAAACAGAGAAAATTTCTGTTTATTTATTCATCCCCAGTGCAAATTAAAAACCAGAGAGAGCTCCTTTTGGGTTAAAACAAAACAAAACAAAACCCTTTCACACCTTGTCTGGTTAGAGGTATAAGTTGGGGGACATTTCACATCCAGAAGGGAAGTTTGAGTAAACCTGGAAGGAATTCAGCCTCCTAGCATACATGCTTCAAATTGGAGTTCTATGGGGAATTTTCAAAATTATTTTCATTCCTCCTCATCTCTCTGTTCCAGCATCCAGGAAGACTTGTGTGTTTTCATTTTATCTGTTCTTATTCCTCTTGGCCTTGCTCCGGCAACATCTGGCCTCAGCACCCTGTCGCAAGGTGAGTCATTAAGGAGAAAAAAAACCTTAAGGAAAAAAAGTCTCTGGAGTTGAGAAGTAGCCTGTGTTGAACTAAGGCTGCCAGGCGAAGCTGCCGACTTTATGGAGCATTATACGAACAGCCCCGACATTAAAGGGCCTCCTTTTTATGAATGGGTTGTGAAGAATGTAAATAAAGCAGCATCTCTCAATGGGGAAGCATTTTACATAAGCAGTACTACCCCGACCCAAGTATTTATGGGAATTTGCTAGCACAGTCTGGCAAGGCTCACTTCCTTTGTGAACTTGCCATTGTGCTGGGGACTTTGGAGGGACAAGGAAAGTGTGCTTTGGTTCTGAGGGCAGCCCTAGCACTCCCGCTCTGCAGGTTTCCTGGCCTTGACTTGATGGGCCAGCTCATGGCTGGAAATGCCTGTTAACCCTGAAGTGACAGAAAATACCATGTGTAGTCAAGAGCTCATGATAATTAGAGGTAGAGGCTCCTCATCCTGGGGTCCGGAGATTGTGTATCTCCTGACACATCATGCTACTTAGACCTCCGCCGGACAGAGGACAGGGAGGTCTTGGATGATGAAATCTTGCCCGGTTTTATGGGAGGCACCTAACTGGTGTAAAATAGGCTGGTTTGAATTTCAGCTTCTTTATGTTCCCCTGCCCACCTCCTGGTACTGCCACTAATGAGCAGTAAAATGGCTAAAAAGGAGGAGGAGGAAGAGTACCAGCAGCAGTGAAGCTGCAGATGGTCTGCTCAGGGCCAGACAGCCTGATAAGCACCCTCACTTCCACTGAGCACCAGCCCAGCCCTGGGGTTCCAGCAGGGGTGTTGGTGTCCTGCCCCAGGTGACTTTGTCAGCAGGCCCTGCAGTACAGTCACCTCCAGGACTTGGTGTTGTGTTTCTGTGGGTGGGAGTGGGACCATCAGATTTCATTTTTCCCAGTGGGAAACGCCTGCAAGAATGGTTATTCACTTGACTCAGTGTTCCCCCCACACAAAAAAATAACATTGTCTTTAAGATCCTCTGCAGGTCCAGTCCACCAGGAGAAAAAAATGGGTGTGTCTCTCAGCCTCGCTAATTTGAATTGAGAACTTACTTCCAAGCACTATGACCAAGTTAACTGAATGAAAAAAGCAAGTGACTTTTCTTAGTCAGTATTATCAATGTCAGGCAGGAACTTAGGTCTCAATATTTTTGCTTGCATGTGTTCCTTTTCCAGTGGGTTTGGGGAAAAGAGGTGGTTTGACCTCCTGTCCTTGGATAAGGAGAATGGAACCTATCTTTCTGCCATTCTCTTGACCCCAGGGATCTCACCTGGAGAGGTGCTGATGGCTCCTGCTTTTGTTCCATCTCCATTGCCTTTTAGGGACTCCTAGCCTCCATCGGTGGAGCTTTTTCAGCTTCCTGCGTGCAGTGGAGAGGGGTAGCCCACACAGACCCTTCTCCAACTCTGGTTCCCTGTCCACAATGTTTAGGAATAATTGTTAATCACATTCTCATGTGGCCAGGTGGTTTAGAGGTCAATTACTGTTTTTTAGAGGACCTATGTAGAAATCTGGCCGCTTGATGCCAGGAGATCCTGACAAGTATGCCAGAAGGAGGGGTGAAGTCACGTTTCCACCATAGTCAGGGCCAGCAGGACCTTCCTCAGTAGCGAGGGCTGTCTCCTGCTTTGTGCCTGGAGGGGTTTCCACATCGGCTAGAATATAAAAAAGAATTATAAAAATGATTGAGGCCAGGTGCCGTGGCTCACACCTGTAATCCCAGCACTTAGGGAGGCTGAGGCGGGTGGATCACTTGAGGTCAAGAGTTGAAGACCAGCCTGGCCAACATGCTGAAACCGCGTCTCTACTAAAAATACAAAAATGAGCCGGGTGTGGTAGCATACGTCTGCAATCCCAGCTGCTTAGGAGGCTGAGGCAGGAGAATTGCTTGAACCCAGAGGACAGAGGTTCCAGATCATGCCAGTGTAAGACTCTGTCTCCAAATAAATAAATAAATAAAATAAAATAAAAGGATTGAATAACTGAGAGATGATCTCCAGAGAAATTGAAAGGACTTGAATTTATTTGGCCCAGAGAGAGGTAGACAAGGGGCAGTTAATATGTCTTTGCATGTTAAGATGACAGTTTAGAGCGTAATATGTCTTTGCATGTTAAGATGACAGCTTAGAGCGTGATGACCAGTTTTTAGTCTTCATTGCAGTCTGGACTGGAGGAAGGGAATTTCACCTGAGTCAAGATATACGGATAGATGCCTGGTTGGGGGTTACCTTTTTCTGGATTTATTGTAAAATCAGGACAATGTATCCTTGAAGCTCTCTCATTTATTCATTTATTTATTTAGCCCTGACTTAACTTCTTAGCATCTCACCTTTTTCTAGGATATGAAATGTTTGTTTCGGCTGGGCGCAGTGACTTACGCCTGTAATCCCAGCACTTTGGGAGGCCAGGACAGGTGGATCACGAGGTCAGGAGATTGAGACCATCCTGGCCAACATGGTGAAGCCCCGTCTCTACTAAAATACAAAATTAGATGGGCATGGTGGTGTGTGCCTGTAGTCCCAGCTACTCAGGAGGCTGAGGCAGGAGAATCGCTTGAACCTAGGAGGTGGAAGTTGCAGTGAGCTAAGATTGTGCCTCTGCACTCCAGCCTGGATGACAGAGCAAGACTCCATCTCAAAAAAAAAAAAATTTCTTTCAAAAAAAATTTTTTAAAATTATATTTATGTTCTAGCCCGTAGATGCCATTTAATTGGAGTACATCTTCAGTTCCTCTGTGGTAGGAAAACTAATAATGTGTGGTAATGCCAATAATTAAAGCACAGAAAAATAAAACTGAATGTGTAAGTCATCTTGCATCTTGGTCTGTGATCCAGCAGCTGTCCTGCGATGCCCTAAGTAGAGGCAGCATGTCGCAGTGCAGGAAGTGTGGACCTTGGTGTAGACACCGGGATGGCTCACCTCAATCCTGGGAGGATTTTAGCAACTTTTTTTTTTTTTTTTTTAAGAACCAGCTTTGTCACCCAGTCCGGATTGCAGTGGCATGATCATGGTTCACTACAGCCTCCACCTACCAGGCTCAAGCAATCCTCCCACCTCAGACTCCTAAGTAACTGGAGCTACAGGCACGCACCACCGTGCCCGACTAATTTTTTATTTTGGTAGAGATAGGGTCTCGCTGTATTGCCCAGGCTGGTCTCTTAACTCTGGCCTCCCACAGCACTGGGATTATAGGTTACAGGTGTGAGCCACCACTCCCACCCAGCATCGGTGATCCACCTGCCTCGGCCTCCCAAAGTGCTGGGATTACAGGCTTGAGCACCGCACCGGGCCTTTTAACTCTTTGTAACTGTTTTTTTTCCTTGTTAGGATGAAATGGTAACAACTAGCTCATAAGGCTGTTGTGAAGGTAAATGAGATAGTGAATGTAGTGTGTTTAGGACCTTCCCAGGAGCATAGTGAGTGCTTGACAAACATTGACCATCCTTTTACAGTAGACACCTCTGCAGTGAATCAGAAATTTCCAACCCTGCACACTTAGGGCGTCTGGGGACTGATAATGTTAACTTTAACTTTAGTTCTTTGCTCCTGATTTCACCTACCTGTGACATTTTTTGTCTTGATACAAGTGTCTGTAGTACTGCATTCACTTGCTTAATGGTTTAGGGGCAGCCAGTGGAATGCTTTCCTGAGGTAGCTGGGCAACTTGGGAGAGAGAAGAAAGAGGATAAGGCCAGGCATAGTGGCTCATGCCTGTAATCCCAGCACTTTGGGAGGCTGAGGTGGGAGGATCACTTGAGGCTAGGACTTTGAGACCAGCCTGGGCAACATAGTGAGACCTTGTCTCTACAAAATAAAATAAATTTAAAATTAGCCAGGCATGGTGGTGTGGGCCTGTAGTTCCAACTACTCGGGAGGCTGAGGTAGGAGGATTATTTGAGCCCAGGGATTTGAGGCTACAGTGAGCTGTAATTGTGCCACTGCACTACTACAGCCTGGGTGACAGCAAGAGCCTGTCTCAAAAAAAAAAAAAAAGGAAGAAAATGAAAAAGGATGGTAATGAAGGAGGGTTGTGCCGTGAAAATACAAGAGATTTCCTATTGTAACCTTGTTGCACTGTGGATTAAATTGAAGATGCACAGTGGACTCCTGGGATGGAGGAGAGTTTTGAGGTCAGAGGGCTCTTGTCTTGGGCCTCAAGTGGTACTCTAAGTCTAGGATAAAGGTGTTATACAGGGTGGGGCAGGTGGATAGCCAGATCTTCATTTCTTCTTCTTAAGCTCTCATTAAGTCATGTGGGTGGGATTTACTGTTAAGAAAGGCAGAGCCTACCTGCCCCCATAGGGCTGGCATCCTATTGGAGGTGGCACTAGCCACTTAACTAGTTAGGTGAGTGATATTTGGGTAGGGTGCCCATAACTCCGATAGGATCTGCCTTGCGATTCTGCTCCTGCTAGTGGAATGTGGGGGAGGCCTGGTCTTGGATCTTGTTCCTCACAGCTGGTTCTTTCAGGAGGTTAGTGCTCTGCTGGGGAGGCTGGAGGCAGAGCTCCATCTTGGCCTGGCTGGCTAGTTTCTGTTCAGGACTGGAGCTAGCACCTGTAGTCTTGGCAAGCCATTTTAGAAATCTAAGTTGTCGGTCCATGGATTATCCTGGTGGTTGAACCAACACACGTTCTTTGCCATTCCTGGGCAGGTGCTTGGAGAAGGTTGGTGAGCTGTTCATGTTTTTTGAAGAATGGTGCTTCAGTAGCACAAGGTGTCCCTTGGTTCTGCTGAGGCCCATTGCTGTGCTTTGGGGTGCCCTGTCCCCTGTTTTATTCCCATTTTATTCCTCCTACATTGTTAGCTGCTCAGAGCAAATGGATCTTGCTGCAGGTGTAGGTTTGCCCCTGGCTGATCGTGGGCAGTGTGGCATCTAGATGGGAGGGTCTGAGGGAGCCTTAGCCCAGAGTTAAGGGGGTGCCCCCAACCCCTGCCCGGAGTCATCCTACATGGAGCCAGTTGCATTTGTTTCCTGCTTTAAGACTTCAGCTTTCCAGGCCGGGCGCCATGGCTCATGCCTGTAATCCCAGGACTTTGGGAGGCCGAGACGGCTGGATCACGAGGTCAGGAGATGGAGACCATCCTGGCTAACACGGTGAAACCCAGTCTCTACTAAAAATACAAAAATTAGCCGGTCGCGGTAGTGGGCGCCTGTAGTCCCAGCTACACGGGAGGCTGAGGCAGGAGAATGGCTTGCACCTGGGAGGTGGAGCTTGCAGTGAGTGGAGATCGCGCCACTGCACTCCAGCCTGGGCGACAGAGTGAGACTCCATCTCAAAAAAAAAAAAAAAAAAGACTTCAGCTTTTGGGCCGGGCACAGTGGTTCACACTTGTAATCCACACTTGTAATCCTAACACTTTGGGAAGCTGAAGCAGGCAGATCACTTGAGGTCAGGAGTTCGAGACCAGCCTGGCCAACATGGTGAAAACCTGTCTCTGCTAAAAATACAAAAATTAGCTGGCTGTGGTGGCGAGCGACTGTAATCCCAGCTACTCGGGAGGCTGAGGCAGGAGAATCACTTGAACCCAGGAGGCGGAGGTTACAGTGAGCTGAGATCGCACCATTGCCTGGGCAACAAGAGCATAAACTCCGTCTCAAAAAAAAAAAAAAAAGACTTTAGCTTTTGTTTGTCACCCCTTCCTGCATCCAAATATTTATGAAATGAATTTCTCAGAGTGCTGCCCACTCCCTTCTGGGCTTTTGTTCCCACGGTACACGTAGCATAAAGTAGGCCCCTCAGTAAGTGTCTAAATGCCTGGCTCATATGTACTCTCTGAGAAGCTGCCTTGGGGGGGAACCCTCAGCCAAGCTCTGAGCAGTCCATTATAGCCCTTGTCACACTATCTTGTTGTCTTCCTACCAGCCCATGCTCCAACTCTTGAGTCTTTTGCATTTTTTCCAGCACTTAGTCTGGTGCTTGTAGGGGAAAGAGAAAACAAATGAGCTTGTATTGAGAACCTACTGTATTCCAGGAACTCTGCTAGGCACTTTACACGCATTCTTATTTAACTTAATCCTCACAACAACCTTGCTGTGTAGACAAGGAAACCAAGGCTCAGAGTTCAAGCTGTTGACTAAGGCCACGTAGGATTAGCATTGGCATGAAGTGGCTTCCAGCCCCACATGGGTCTCCCCCACATGGGTCTGCTGTGGGGGGCCAGCAAATGTTGGCTGAATGGGCAAAGGTCACAAGAGGTGCTGTGTGCCTGAGAATGAGGGGCAGGCTTAGCTGGGCTAGCACCTGTGGATGCCGGTCTACCTTATGCACAGGGGAGTTGTTTACTGGAAAGAAGCTGGGGGAAGGCATATTGCCTAAAGTAGGGACATGTGCCTTTTAAGAAAGCGTCTAAAGATGAGTTTTTTATTGCATGTGATTACCTTCTAATTTGTCAGGTTAAAGTTCGTAAGGCGGAACACTGGTATGATCAAAACACAATGCTCTCTGCCCACTCTCCTCACTCAGGGATCTGTGTGTTGTATAGCAACTTCTAGATCTGAAAGGTATACTCTTGTTTCTCTTGACCTCAGCCCCTGCCACCAGACCTGAGGGCAGTGTAAAAGCAAGCCTGTGTCCAGATGGATCAGGCCAGTTCCTTTCAGCTGTACGTCATGCCTCCTGCCCAGGTGTTTTTAGGCTCCCAGTCTGGTTGCAGAATGAATTGAGTGCCTACAGCAAGTGAGGCTGAATGGGCACTGAGGAGGCAGGGCTAGTGGCTGAGGCCTCTGCTCTCTCCGAGGACAGTGCTCCTTGTAGCTGAGACTTCGGCTCTGCATGGGTGCCCGCACTGAAGCCTCGTTCAGGTGGCACAGACAGGCAGGACGCACACCCTCTGACCTCACCTTGTGGGTCTAGCCCTGCTGTTAGCATCTGAGGAACCTGGCCTTTCACTGTAGAGTTGAGTGTTTCTCAGAGGCACAGAGCTGCTGTTCAGGGTCTGTTGGGATAGTTTCTGCCCCAGCCCTCTTGCTGAGTTGTAAACTGAACCCCCCACAATTCACCCCACACTGGGCCCTGCAAGGGAAAAGGAGGAGTGTCATCATCATTATCTTTCCTTGGGGTGGGCGCTTAGGGTGTATTTAGTGGAATAGTGGCAGAGCAAAGTTCAGGTGCAAGCTTGGATTTTCAGATTTCTCACTGGGGTAGGTGGAATCTGTCCCAGGCTCCTGCTGTGGGGAATGGCCAGCCAGGGCCAGCTGCCCTCCTCTGTCGGGTTGGAAGGTTGGGGGAAGTTGGCCTGACTGCCTCTGCTTACCACCACTCTTAAGGAAGACTCTTTTTGGTATATCCATCTTAGATGAGGGATCTGGAGTTTGGAAAAGTTAAATACATTGCTCAGGAGGGACAGAGCATTTAAATCCAGGTCTGCCTGACTCAATGCTTTGGTTCTTTCTGCTTTACCAGCTCTTTTTTTTTTTTTTTTTTTTTTTTTTTTTTTTTTTTTT
>NW_016827667.1:117828-128505 GCF_001698545.2 Rhinopithecus bieti
TTTTTTTTTTTTTTTTTTTTTTTGAGACGGAGTCTCGCTCTGTCGCCCAGGCTGGAGTACAGTGGCTCAATCTCGGCTCACTGTGAGCTCTGCCTCCCAGGTTCATGCCATTCTCCTGCCTCAACCTCCCGAGTAGCTGGGACTACAGATGCCCACCACCACACCTGGTTAATTTTTTGTACTTTAGTAGAGACGGGGTTTCACCGCGTTAGCCAGGATGGTCTTGATCTCCTGACCTCGTGATCCGCCCCCCTTGGCCTCACAAAGTGCTGGGATTACAGGTGTGAGCCACCACACCCGGCTTACCAGCTCTTTAAGAGATTCAGTAGCTACCAGTTGTGTCTTTACGTGGCTTTACCATAAGAATTTCAGCAGCTTCACCTGTTTGTCCATAAAGTAACAGCAACTAAATTTAAGTGAAAAGGAGCCTGGTTTTGTGCCCTTTCCACTTTTCTTCTCTGATAGAAGATTCAAGAAATTCAGTGCTCATGACAAGTGTTTTATTCCTTTCACGGATGGGGAGGGGTTATTCCGAGAGAATGCAGAGGAGGACAATGCTGAACTCAGCTCCAGTTGTGGTTTTAGCTGTAATTGGAAGGAGGTGGCTTCTAATGGGGCAGGGTCCTTCGCAGCCCTCACTCAGATGACCTGGGTCTGCCCTTATCTAAGACTGCCACGATTCCCTCCCTCTCATTAAAAATAAACCGGGCTGGGTCTGATGGCTCATGCCTGTAATCCCAGCACTGTGGGAGGCCAAGGTGGGAGGATTACCTGAGCCCAGGAGTTTGAGACCAGCCTGGACAACATAGTGAGGCCCTCTGCACCCCTCCCCCCCACAACCTGTCTCTACCAAATTACCTGGGCATGGTGGCACACGCTTATAGTCTCAGTTACTCGGGAGGCTGAGGTGGAAAGATCACTTGAGTCTGGGAGTTCAAGGCTGCCATGAGCCATGATTGCACCACTGCACTCCAGCCTGAGCAACAAAGCAAGACCCTGTCTCAGACAACAACAAAAAAGAAAAACCAAAGAAGCCTGAAAAGCAAAATTTAAAGTGCATCCTGAACCCCTCAGGATGGTGTGCGGGGTGCAACCCAGAGCTGGGTAAGTAAGGGGAAAGCAGCAACCACAACTGAGGGCCACTTCCTGCCCTGGGCAGCCCCTGCTTGTGGGAGTGATCTGGGCTGTGACCTGCCCTTGCAGGCCCCCACCCTTGTTTCCCCAAAGCAGTGCCAGCACCCCGTGCTCCTCTGGGCCTCTGACTCTCCCTTGAACCTTCAGCCCAGCGCGAAGCACCTTGGTTGTGCTCTGCTGGTGCTGGTAGGGTTGGTGTATGGTGCTGCTGCAGCCTGAGGGCCAGAGCAGGGCATCTGTCTGTCCCCTTCTGCTGCTGTGGAGATGACTACTCCCAGACCCTACTGTGACAGTTTTAACTGGGCCTGACCTCCCCCTCAATTTTGAAATCCTGATGCCCCTGAGGTGAAGGTGGCCTGTTTGCTGTCTTTAGAGTACATGTCTGAGGATTTGGGATTCAACCTGTACTTCTCTGGGTCTTTGGTCTGTATGCCCACCAGCCAACCACTATCCTTCCTGGCAGCTGTATCAGAGCTGGGGACCATCAAACTGGTTTTCTCCAGTGAGAGTTTTCTTGACATCTTCTAGTGTCAAGAAAGTGCCCTGGGAATCCCTCCTAGAGACCTTCCCAAGGGGGCATGGACCACTCGTGTCTGGGAGGACACAGCTTCCCAGAGAGGAGGGGATAGTGCTGAGAGAACCCCAGTGTACCTTGTCCCCCCGTAGTGGTTGAAAGTTTCTGGGTGAGCTAGTGCATAAGTGGGAGGGGCAGCAGGAGGATTGGCAGGGCTAGGAGAGGGGAACCAAGCCTACTACTTTTCTGGGATCCCCTTTCCCCAACCAGCCCTGTAGCTGGGCCATCCCTTGTGGGTTGGAGGGGCCCTGGCAGGCTTGTAGCCCCTCCGCCCAGCTCCACCCCAGGGGAAAAGTTGCAGCCAAGCTTCTTGCTGCTTTGTCTGTCTTCAAAGCATGACTCACACATGCTTTCCCTAGATTGGAGTGCAGCGAGAGGCAGGCAGCAGAGACCCCAGCCTCTCCTTAGGATGCTGAGTGGCTGGACTTTGCACCACAGGAAAGCTAGGAGTTGTTTTGTGATGTGCTTTTGATGGCTTTGGGTGTTTTTAGCGAGTGACAGAGGATTTGGCAGATTTTAGGGAGGCTAGCAGGAGGCTGTTCTGCTTGATTTGGAAATGTGACTCGCACCCTGTGATTCAGAGGCTTCCCGGGATGGTCAGCACCCTACCCCCCAGGGGAGCAGTGGATGTCCCTGAGGGACTGGAAAGCTGAATGAGAGGTTAAAGAGCAACATTGGTCCACAGGGAACAGATTCTCAAAGGTTCTGGGCTCAGACTCCTGAAAGTGGAAGCTGTGTAGTCAAGGCACCGACTCCCTTCCCATCTCTCTCTGCTTGGGACCTCTGTGTGTTGAGACGGGAGGACTGAGTGGGGACAACTATCCCGAGATCGAGGACCGTCTGCCCATGCAGCCAGTCTCCCAGCAAACTAGAGGTCGGGGTGGCCAATCATCCCCCTGCTAAGAACGCTTCCACTAGTCAGGCCTGACAGCACCTCCCTGTGCTGTCCTTCCCAACTGCCTTCTCCTCACTTTGTACTTCGCGTTCTTATCCTCAAAGACCACAAGCCCAGGTGATCTCGACCTTGCCTCCCAGCCGTTCCTAGGCCCGGCCCCTCTGGTAACTTGGGGCCTGTTGAGGGGCTTTGGCCCCTGCTCAGATGCATGGTCTGTTCACTCATCCATCATCTCCAGGCCTCTTGGGAGTTGGAGAGGGCTGGACCTGGGCTTCCTAGGGAGTACTGATGTGCTTCTGCTGCTTCTCATTGCTTGCTCTTCCACCTCCAGCACAGGGGTGCCTGGATATGAGAGAAGGGCCTGTGGGTTATAAGCAATGGGATGCTTTTTATTTTATTTTATTTTTTTTGAGACAGAGTCTCGCTCTGTCGCCCAGGCTGGAGTGCAGTGGTGCGATCTTGGCTTACTGCAACCTCCACCTCCCAGGTTCAAGTGATTCTTCTACCTCAGCCTCCCAAGTAGCTGGGTCTACAGGCTCGTGCCACCATGCCCAACTAAATTTTTTTTTTTTTTTGTATTTTTAGTAGAGACGGGGTTTCACCATATTAGCCAGGATGGTCTTGATCTCCTGACACATCGTGATCCACCCGCCTGGACCTCCCAAAGTGTGGGGATTACGAGCGTGAGCCACCACGCCCGGCATTGCCAGTAAGCCTGCTGAGCAGACAGGGACGGGTGGTCACCCTGATTACAAGCAGGAAAGAGACTTATGGAACCTAGCAGATGCCTGGGATTTTTTAGGAGCTCTCCATCTGTGCTTCAGGAATGAATGGATTTGCCTTCTGTGACTCTGTCTTGCCCGGGGTCTGGTCTCTGAGCAGTGGCAAGTCCCCGCACGTGGCCAGAGCAAAGCCTGGCGTGCTGCCTCTCCTTTCCAGTTTTCCGTGTCCTTTCTCGGGTGAGGGTTGCCCACGCCACCCTCAGCCTGGTTTTCTGAGAACTCTTTCTCAACTAATGCAGCATGTCTCTGGAGTGGAGGTGTCCAGTGACCCCACCCACTGGCCCAAGGCCATGGGAGCTAACAGGGGAAGATTCAGGAATGCCTGGGAGCCCTCAGGCTTGGGACTTTCAGGGTTAAATCCTGGCCCAGCAGGGACTGCTCTCAGTTCCTCTGTAGAATGAGTGTGAACAACAATAGCAGTGGGGAAATTAAGCTGAAAAGCCCGGGCCTGCTGGGTGGGGATGGGTTGCAGGGGTGCCTGGTGAGGGACAGAACTTGTCTGGCACCTTACTTGCCAGCCCCTGTGCTTTGGGTTGAGTGGTAGGAAGTGAACAGCTCTGCAGTCTCTGACCACCGCCTCCTGCAGTTCTTCATTGCCTTGGCTATGCCAGCTTCCAGTGCACAGCCAGCTCTGGCCTCTCACTCAGAACTGGGGCTCAGGCTGCCGCAGGTGTATGTTGGAGTATTTTGCCAAGCAAAGTTAAGGGATGATGCCTGGTCATATGCATTTCCTGTCAGGGGCTTTGGGCTTCCTGAGACTCTTCCCCACCTCCTTGCATCCTGCCCCTGCCTACAAAGAGGGAGAACTGAGCACAACTAGCAAGGCAGCGCGTTTGTCTCCTGTGTTAGTGCTTCTCTTTGATACTTTCTTTTCCCAACTCTTTGTGGCCGGCAGGGGTTTAAAGCGGTTTGGCAGGTCTAGTGTGCAGCCCCTGGGTTTTCTCTACCCCCAGGAATATGCTGATCCCGGCCATACTGTTACCCTTGCCCTAGGTACTGGCACCCTTTGGGCTGCTCTTGCCTGGAATTTGAACCGAAGTTCAAATGAAACTTCTCCACCATGGGCCCCTCAAAGCTGAGACCTCTCCACCATGGGGCCCTCAAAGCTGAGACCTCTCCACCATGGGCCCCTCAAAGCTGAGACCTCTCCACCATGGGCCCCTCAAAGCTGAGACCTCTCCACCATGGGCCCCTCAAAGCTGAGACCTCTCCACCATGGGCCCCTCAAAGCTGAGACCTCTCCACCATGGGCCCCTCAAAGCTGAGACCTCTCCACCATGGGCCCCTCAAAGCTGAGACCTCTCCACCATGGGCCCCTCAAAGCTGAGACCTCTCCACCATGGGCCCCTCAAAGCTGAGACCTCTCCACCATGGGCCCCTCAAAGCTGAGACCTCTCCACCATGGGCCCCTCAAAGCTGAGACCTCTCCACCATGGGCCCCTCAAAGCTGAGACCTCTCCACCATGGGCCCCTCAAAGCTGAGACCTCTCCACCATGGGCCCCTCAAAGCTGAGACCTCTCCACCATGGGCCCCTCAAAGCTGAGACCTCTCCACCATGGGCCCCTCAAAGCTGAGACCTCTCCACCATGGGCCCCTCAAAGCTGAGACCTCTCCACCATGGGCCCCTCAAAGCCAGGCCTTTACCCTTGATAGAGCTTTTCGAGCCAGACCCAGGTTGTGGTGGTCTTGCTTTATGTGCCAGGGGAGGAGTCCTCAGAGACTGAACTTTGCCTTCTTCATGGCCCAGCAGGCAGGTTCCCCATCTCAACTCTTCACTATCTGTCTTCTTATCCTCCTGTGGCCAACCTCAGAAGCCCTGTGTTTGGGGAGGGGGTTGTTAATGCCTTGGTTATACTTTTGAAAGAATAGATGGACTCCTGGCCAAGCACAGCAGCTCACGCCTGTAATCCCAGCACTTTGGGAGGCTGAGGCGGGCATATCACGAGGTCAGGAGATCGAGACCATCCTGACTAACATGGTGAAACCCCCTCTCTACTAAAAATACAAAAAAAAATTAGCCGGGCATGGTGGCGGGCACCTGTAGTTCCAGCTACTTGGGAGGCTGAGGCAGGAGAATGGCATGAACCTGGGAGGCGGAGCTTGCAGTGAGCTGAGATCCCGCCACTGCACTCCAGCGAGACTCCGTCTCTCAAATAATAATAATAAAAATAATAAAGAATAGATGGACTCCTACCACCCAAGCCCCCATTTTGGGAGGCTCTATCTTCAGAGCCTCCTCCTATCCAGTGATGAGTATCTAGTGAGAGAAGGACGGAAAGAAAACAAAGAGCTTTGCCACCAGCTCCTCCTATCCCCTGTCCCTGGGGTCTGCATTGCTCCCTAGGCTTTTCAGGGGCTTAGTTCAGAGATAACCCTAGGCTAAAAGGAAAAAGGAGGAACCAGTCCTTGCACAGCTGCTGGTAGCCTGATTCCACTGCACTTTCACACTCTGGAAGGGGAGTCCTGGGAAAACCCATACTGGAGGCCAGGGTCACTGCACCTGGGGCTGGGTAGGCTGCAATGGGAGAGAAAGCAGGCAGGGGCAGGCCAGAGAGGGCTTCTCTCATTGCCCACCTTCTGTCCTGCAGGTTGGAAGTACTCCATGACACACACTCGGAGAAAGTCTCTTCCCATGCTGAGTTCGGGCCCCAGTGGCCGCCGAGAGCCCCTGCAGATGGAAGACAGCAACATGGAGCAGGGGGCTGAGGGTGTGGAGCCAGGCGTGCCCGAGAGCCCAGGTCACCTCACAGGGCGCCGCAAGAACTACCCACTTCGTAAGCGCCCATTGGTTCCTGAGAAGCCCAAGGCCTGCAAAGTGCTGCTGACTCGCCTGGAGAATGTGGCCGGTCCCCGGAGTGCAGATGAGGCTGATGAGCTACCGCCTGACCTGCCCAAGCCCCCCAGCCCAGCCCCATCCAGTGAGGACCCTGGCCTTGCCCAGCCCCGCAAGCGGCGCCTGGCCTCCCTCAATGCCGAAGCTCTCAATAACCTGCTGCTGGAGCGAGAGGACACCAGCAGCCTGGCAGGCACCCGCCGCAGTCGAGCAGCGGATCCCCACCGCAGCCGTGACCGTGACCGTGCTACTGGGGGCTGGTCCTCCTCCAAGAAGCGGCCCCGGCTGGGGGACCTTGGAGGAGGAAGTCGGGACCTGTCTCCAGAGCCAGCACCAGATGAAGGTCCCCGCCGAGATGGAGACCCAGCTCCCAAGAGACTGGCTAGCCTGAATGCAGCTGCTTTCCTAAAGCTGAGCCAGGAGCGGGAGCTACCCCTGCGTCTGCCTCGTGCCCATGCAGAAGTAGATGGGCGGTCCACTGAGCCCCCAGCACCCAAGGCCCCGAGGCCAAAGTGGCCCAAGGTCACTGGCAAGAACTATCCCAAGGCTTGGCAGGGGGCCAGCTCTGGGGAGGCTGCAGGCCCACCCGGCTGGCAAGGCTGCCCTGATGAGCCATGGCCATCTACAATTCCTCGTGGACCATCCGTCCAGCCATCTCATCAGCCCCTGAGCAAGGCTCTGGAGAGCCCTTTGGGACTGCGCCCTCACCTACCCCTGCTGATGGGTGGACAGGCGGCTCTGAAGCCAGAGCCTGGGCGCCCAGGCGAGGAATCACCTGCCCCTAAGCAGGAACTGCATCAGCCCTCGTTCCCCACACCTCAGCTGTCTCCGCTGCCGATGCCTGGCAACCCTGCCGACTATAGTGGCCTGTGTGTTGGGCCCGAGCTCACTGCACTAGGCAGCTTCTACCTGTACTGTGGCCAAGAGGGGCTGCAGTGTGGGGGCTACTCGCCCTGCCCCATGCTCCCAGAGGGCAAGCTATCCCCAGTGGCTGCACCTCAAGAAGAGGGGCTCCTCTTAGCCCCGAGCTCAGTGCCCTCAGGCACCCCTTTTCAGCACCCTCCCTGGGGCTCCTCTCGCTACTGCTCTAGCGAGGACACTGGAGTGAATGGCTACAGCATCTGCGGAGTGTTGCCCCTGTCTCTCACCCGCGCTGGCACTGCCTGTGGCGGCTGCCCATACAAAATGCCTTTTGCAGCAGGTAAGGCGTCCTGGGTCCGGGATAAACTGGGGAGTCTCAGAGACATGGCATCCCAGGAGGTTGGGCTGTTGATCTGAGCAGAGGTCTCCCTTGGGGTCTGGCTGCTAACTGGAAGGTAGGGGCTTTCAGAAGCGAGAACTCCCGTAGTCTGTGCCCCAAGCAGAGGAGCATTCCCAAGAACAGGGCCCCATCTATGGTTGTGGACAGCCTTGCTCTTCCCAGGCTGCCTGTGGAGATTCTTGGCCTGGCAGTTAGGTAGCATTGCAGTGGTACAGGCCACAGAAAGGCCTCTCTTCCCTCCTCATCCTGGGATACCCCTTCTTAGACTCTGAATAGCAGGTTAGTTATTGGAATTAGGACTTTTACCAAACTGTTCTAATGGCCCGGCCCTTCTGCTCTCCTCGAGGAAAGCTAGAATTCCTTACTTTTTAGAAACCAGTACTCTCTGCGTGCTGGCGAAGTTCAGCATTCATGGGAAGAGTGGTAGGTACCAGACTCAGTAGGTGGTACCTACTGCACAGGGCAGCTTTGCCCTGGCTGTACAGGCCTTGAAAAAGAAGTGCCCAGACTGAGCATCACTTTGCTGGGTGTGGATAGAGAGGGTACACCACGGGAACAGACAAACAGTTCCCTGACGTGGATGGAATGCAATCAGGGCCCACAGCTTTGGTGTCTGCCTGCCTGACAAGACCCAGACACCTGCCCATGCTCTGGCTGTTGAGACACTCCCAGAATCATTTCTCTTCCCTGAACTGGCAGAGGTATCCTCACCTGCCTCTCCAGGCTCCCTGCCTGCCTCCTGGGTGGAAATGAGACATGCTGGCCAGCAGGTCTGGCCTGCTGCTGGGGAGGTGAGGGCTGGACCTTCCAGATCTCCCTTCCCCCCACATCCTTTCTTGTAGGGGTCTATAAAACAACTTTATAGACCAGTTGGCCCTGGCCAGACTGGTTATTTCAGGTTGTGGCTTGAGTTAGAATTCTTCTGACATGAGAACAGGCTGCTGCTGAGGGTTTTCCTTCTTTTTTTGTGCCATTCCCCAAGTCTAGACCCTCATCCTCTCCCCCTAATAATAAGGACACCAGTAGACACCATGTACCAGGCACTGTTCTAAGTGCTTTACATATGGGAGGCTGCTTGCCATGTAATGGAGCACAGACTCTGGAGCCAGACTGCCTGGAGTAGAATGTTCTCCCCCACTTCCCTAGCCATGTGACTATGGGACAAGTCAGTAACTGCTCTGTGTCTCAGTTTTCTTAACTATAAAATGGGGGTAATGATACCTACCTCATAGGGGTTTTGTAAGGATGAAATGAGTTAATGTGTTCATAAAAAAACCAGCCAGTTACCAAATGTGATATTTGTAACTACTATTTATATTGCTCTGAGGGTTAAGTGACTTGCCTGAAGTCACATGGCTAGTAAGTGGCAGAACCCAGGCTGTCCGATTCCAGAACCCTATTCTCAGGCATTATGAAAGCCTTAGAAAATTAATATCAGGGCCAGGCACGGTGGCTCATGCCTGTAATCCTAGCACTTTGGGAGACTGAGGCGGGCAGATTGCCTGAGCTCAGTAGGTTGAGACCAGCCTGTCTAATGTGGTGAAACCTTATCTCTACTAAACATACAAAAAAATTAGCTGGGTGTGGTGGTGGGCACCTGTAATCCCAGCTACTCAGGAGGCTGAGGCAGGAGAAATACGTGAACCCGGGAGGTGGAGGTTGAAGTGAGCCAAGATAGGGCCACTGCACTCCAGCCTGGGCAACAGAGCGAGACTGTCTTAAAAAAAAAAAAAAGTTTAGAGTTAAAAAGGATGTTCCAACCACCTCTCTTTCAGACTAAAAGGGGAGCTGGCCAGTCTCCAAGATCAGGAAACACCCCGTCCCCTTAGAGAGTCACTCTGACAATCCATAAAAAGGCCTCTGATCCCATTGGCCACCTCAGTGGCCTTTGGTTGCACACTTAGAATTAAGACAGGAGCAGGTTCTGAAACAGATGGGTGATGGGGGTCACTGCTTGTCCTGTCCTGACCCACTCTCTCCCTTTCCTAGAAGGCTGCAGATCCCTGAGCCAGTTGGAATTTCCTCTCCCAGAAGCTGGCCACCCAGCCTCACCCGCCCACCCACTCCTGGGATGCCCTGTACCCAGTGTACCGCCTGCAGCAGAGCCCGTCCCCCATCTTCAGACACCCACCTCGGAGCCTCAGACAGTAGCCCGTGCGTGCCCTCAGAGCGCCAAACCACCCAGTGGTTCTAAGTCAGGTCTGCGCACGGGCTCCAGCTGCAGGCACACTGCAAGGAGCAAGGCAGCCCGCAGGCCCAGTCACCCCAAGCAGCCACGTGTCCAGCGCCCACGCCCTCGCCGCCGCCGTCGCCGCCGCACTAATGGCTGGGTACCTGTTGGGGCTGCCTGTGAGAAGGCCGTGTATGTCTTGGTAAGTGCCAGCTCTTAGCTGATGACAAGAGGGAGGGAGGCAGTGGGGACACATGACTTGCAGTGAGGTAGGTGCTAGGAGCACCTGGTTCTAGCTACTCTGAGAGGTGACAAGGGACTCCAGTTTACTTGTATCCCAGGAATCAGCCATGCTGGCCCACCCAGCTTGCTTTCCTAGCCCCCTACTGATCCTGTACCAGATACCCCAGGGAGGTCAGGAGACACACAGTCATAGCTGGTGGCTGCCATCTCTGTGAGTGTCTTCCCCTCCCCTCACTGCTCACTCTGTCCCTTATACCCTGGATTGTAAAATGGAGGACTGTCAATGGAGAACTTTTCTGGATAAGTGTATAGAGGAAGTTGGAATGCACAGAGAAAATTAGTGATACAGAGAACATCTGGGATGATGAAAAGAGGCCAGGTGCAGTGGCTCACATCTTTAATCCCAGTACTTTGGGTGATGGAGGTGGTAAGATCACATGAGGCCAGAAGTTCGAGAGAAGCCTGAGCAATATAGACCTCATCTCTACAAAGTAAAAACATTAGCCGCATGGTGCTGTGCACCGGGAGGCTGAAGTGGGAGAATTGCTTAGGTCCAGGAGTTCAAGGCTGCAGTGAGCTGATTGCACCACTGCACTCCAGCCTGGATGACAGAGTGAGACCCTGGCTCTTAAAAGTAATTAATTGGGGCCGGGCGCGGTGGCTCAAGCCTGTAATCCCAGCACTTCGGGAGGCCGAGACGGGCGGATCACGAGGTCAGGAGATCGAGACCATCCTGGCTAACACGGTGAAACCCCGTCTCTACTAAAAAATACAAAAAAACTAG
>NW_016827667.1:129050-137603 GCF_001698545.2 Rhinopithecus bieti
AAGCCTGTAATCCCAGCACTTTGGGAGGCCGAGACGGGCGGATCACGAGGTCAGGAGATCGAGACCATCCTGGCTAACACGGTGAAACCCCGTCTCTACTAAAAATACAAAAACTAGCCGGGCGAGGTGGCGGGCGCCTGTAGTCCCAGCTACTCGGGAGGCTGAGGCAGGAGAATGGCGTAAACCCGGGAGGCGGAGCTTGCAGTGAGCTGAGATCCGGCCACTGCACTCCAGCCCCGGCGACAGAGTGAGACTCTGCCTTAAAAAAAAAAAAAAAAAAAAAAAAAAAGACTGTTGGGACAGGGACCAGTGGCTCACGCCTGTAATCCCAGCACTCTGGGAGGCTGAGGCAGGAGGATACCTTCAGCTCAGGAGTTGGAGACCAGCCTGGCCAACACGGTGAAACCCCGCCTCTACTAAAAATACAAAAAATTAGCTAGCTACTCCGGAGGCTGAGGCAGGAGAATGGCGTGAACCCGGGAGGCGGAGCTTGCAGTGAGCTGAGATCCGGCTACTTCCCTCCAACCGGGGTGGCAGGGCGAGACCCCCTCAAAAAAAAAAAAAGTAATTAATTAATTAAAAAGAATGTCAACTAGAATTTATTGAGGCTGGGCAAGGTGGCTTATGCATATAATCCCAGAGCTTTCAGGGGCTGATGCTGGAGGATTGTTTGAGCTCAGGAGTTCAAGACCAACCTGGGCAACATAGCAAGATCCTGTCTCTACAGAAAAACGTTTTTTTTAGTTAGCCAGGCATGGTGGCATGCATCTGTAGTCCTAGCTACTTGAGAAGCTGAGGCAGGAGGATCGCTTGAGTCCAGGAGGTTGAGGCTGCAGTGAACTATGATTGTACCACTGCATTCCAGCCTGGGTAACAGAGTGAGACCCTGTCTCTAAAAATAAATAAATAAATAAACAAATAAATAAAATTTATTGAGCACATCTTAGATGCCAGAACTGAGCTAAGCACTTTGTAAGTATTATTCCCTTTAATCCTCGCCACTATCCTATGTGATATATATCCCATCTTCCTATAATTAATCCCATTTTACAGATGTGGGAGCCGAGGCTTAGCAATACTTGAAATAATTTGTCAAAGGCTGTGCCCCTTATAACAGTGGTTTAAGGATTCAGACCGAGACTTGTTCCATTAGGAAGCATGAGCACTTACCCAGCACTGGGGGGCTTAGAGTGAGAGTCAGCTGTCAAGGGTGTGGTGGTCAGACCTCAGCCCCAGAAGCATCAGGCCACTTTTCCACCCCTGTTCCCATTTCCTATCCTTTCTCCAACCATGAGAATTCCCCAGCCCCATCTAAACAGGGATAGTGGTTTGATAAAACCGAGGTAGTGGTTTGACTACCTTGAGGAAAGGATGGAGAGGATGTCATTCCCTCCCTCTGTCCTTACTCTCAGTGTGGCCTTGCAAGCCTATTTGTGTCATTGGTTTGTTGCCTAGGATGAGCCGGAACCAGCCATCCGAAAGAGCTACCAGGCGGTAGAGCGGCATGGGGAGACAATCCGAGTCCGGGACACTGTCCTCCTCAAGTCAGGCCCACGAAAGACCTCCACACCTTATGTGGCCAAGATCTCTGCCCTCTGGGAGAACCCCGAGTCAGGTACCTCTCCCTCTGGCTGGGTACCCAAGGGGCAGCTGTCTTCAGCAGAACTGTAGGCCCCAGATTGGCCCCTGCCTGGAGTTTGACCTGGCATGAGTCTCCCTGTGTTCCTGGCACAGAGTCTGCCTTCCACTCGGCCGGGGTCTGTCTGCTGCCGAGGGCTGTGGGTGACCTTGTGGCTTGGGTTGGATCAGCTCATTAACCTTTGCAGCCAGCAGAGCCTGGGCACCTGTCCCCCCACCTCACCTGTCAGTGCCTTCTCCCCCTTCTCCCTCCATGCCTAACAGCATTCCAGGCCACTGAATGCTTGGCCTGGGGCAGGGGACATGGGTGGCCGGAGCCTGCAGGATTGGGCCAGGCATTGAGGTTGAATGAACCTCCAGGGCAACCAGCCAGCCTCTCTGCCTAAGTAACACAAGTTGCCAGTTCAAGCTATAACCACTGTATTGTCCCCCCAGGAGAGCTGATGATGAGCCTCCTGTGGTATTACAGACCTGAGCACTTACAGGGAGGCCGCAGTCCCAGCATGCACGAGGTGAGCTGCCCGGCAGATGGGTCAGGGAGGGCAGGAGAGACAGAGGGAAAGGTTATGGCACTAAGACGTGGTAGGGGGAGGGCAGCCATGGGCTGTAGTCACATCCCTGCGCTTGTCACTTTGGACTCCAGAGAACCTGGGAAAGGACCCAGGATTTATTCTCTTTTTCCAACACTGCCCCAATTCATGTTTCAAAGGAAATAATCACCTTTGTCTTAAAAAGGGGAACAGAAAGGGAACCCTCAAGGTAGCAGGTGCTAGTGAGAGCAAATGGATGTGTTCTCCTGGCAACAGGAGAGGTGAGGTGGAGCTGCATAGCTGGTCACTTTTGGTATTGTCTGTAGTATGGGAGGGGAGGGGAGAAAAGACTCCTCCTAACACCCCATAGGCTCTCCACCAACTGTGTGCTAAAAGAGGTGAGTGCCATCTGTGTGTGCCCTGGGCTCACCTGTTATTTCACTTTCCCTTGCAGGGACTTTTCATCTAACTGGAAAGATGAACATTTCCCCTCTCCTACGCTAGGCAGAGCTGGGGGTTGGGAGGTCAGTGACAGTCAGGGGCTGGAGCAGATACCTGGCTATTCTGGAGAAGGCGGGGACCTAGAAGGGACTCAGGAGGAATACCTGGAGGCAGTAGGTGAGGCATACTTAGACTGAATTTCCAGGGAAGCTTCCTGGCTTGCTGGAGTCATCTCAGGCCAGCAGAGGGGTTAATGTACGCCTTGCTCCTGGAATGAGGTGCTTTCCAGCCCTGGTAACAACCTCCACCTGTCTCCCTTTGAGCCCTTGCAGAATGAAGTCTTTGCATCGCGACATCAGGACCAGAACAGTGTGGCCTGCATCGAGGAGAAGTGCTATGTGCTGACTTTTGCCGAGTACTGCAGGTGGGTGGTTCCCTACACCCTCTGGCTGGCCTCTTCCCTCAGGCTCCCCAGGCATATTTGGGGGCTGCTTGGAATTCCCCGAGAGGATCTCATTCTGCTCTCTACCTGATCTTACTCACTGAGCCTAATCTCCCAGGACTTCCTTCCTTATTGCCTGCCTCTACCATCTGATTCTTTTTTGGAAGAAAGAAAAATTGTTGCCACACTGAGGTAGAATGGTTGGAGCAGAGTTGGGGGGTAACATTACTGCTCTTGGAAAAAATTTAGGCGAATTGGCAGGTGAATGGAGGGAGGCCCTGGCAAGTGTGGTTCTCCAGTGACAGAGAAGATAGCCTGGTGGTTGGCAGAGCAGACATCACCCCTGGAATGGGTGGAGACAGCACCACCCCTTGGGGAGCTAGGATAGCCTAGCTCTCTGGGTAGAGTAGAGTAGGGTAGGGTAGGGTAGGGAAGGAGTTGGTCTTCCTGCAAAAGTGACTGTAGTAAAGACAGTGAATGGTATCTCTCTGCAGGTTCTGTGCCATGGCCAAGCGCCGAGGCGAAGGCCTTCCCAGCCGAAAGACAGCACTGGTTCCCCCCTCTGCAGACTACTCCACCCCACCCCACCGCACAGTGCCAGAGGACACGGACCCTGAGCTGGTGTTCCTTTGCCGCCATGTCTATGACTTCCGCCACGGGCGCATCCTTAAGAACCCCCAGTAGCCTCCTCATGCCCACGCTGGGGCTACCCGTGGGCAAGTGGGGCTCGGGGTAGGGGGCACTGCTTGAAGCACAGCACTTGGTTAGGGGCCACAGAGGCCTAAGTTTGCTGGCCTGTGGTTTTCTTGGGCGGGGGAGGGCAGGGGCCCCCTGTGGGTTCTGGGCCCCAGGGGAGGGAGCTGGGGAGGCCAGGGAATAAGAAAAGCATCAGAGCTCTCAGCTTGGCCCAGGGTACCTTTTGTGGTTCCCCTGGGTGGAGATTTCCGAAGAAGTAGTCTTCTCTGAGGCTGGGCCAAGCCTGAGAGACATGGGGCCCTAGGAGGGGTGGGGGTGGCAAGGAGGGGCAAGGTCCTTCAGGAACCAGACCCAACAGGCCCTTCTGTAGCCTCCTCCGGGCCCTCAGAGGGGGAGTGGGAGCCAGCTTTACCTCACCCACTGTGACCCGCCGCTTCCCCTTCAGCCTGGGACCAGGGTTTCCTAGATCCCAGCACAGCTCTGAGCTTGTTCCTTTGAGGCATGGAGAGCCAGAGTCTGGCTTCCAGAGCATTGACTTCCTCTTCCTAGACTTGAGGCCTTTGTCTGGCTTTCCTCCTTTGCCCTGCAGTAGCAACTGGTGCTGGGACAAGTTGACCCACCCTTCACAGTCAAGGGTGTGGCCCGCTTGAGGGAGTCTCCTGTCCACCTCCCAGAGAGGGCCACCCAGCAGGTCTGGCTTCCCAGAAAGTTAGCTGGTGATTATGGGGTTTGGCATGTCTGGGAGGGAAGATGGGTGCTGGGAGAGGGTTGGGGGCAGGGGGCAAGGAAAATTGCTACCTGATTTGTTGGAGATTTTTCCTCTTGCCTTACACATGGAGGTTCCAGTAAACCTCTTGCAGAACTTCACACATGATTTTTCAAGCCACACCCACCTGAAATCAAACCAAAGGAGTGCTGTGGCTCCCCTTGCCCTGCCACCTTTTCCCTAGTCTTTTGTAGATTGCACTAATTTACATCCCAGCGAGAATCAACACTGTATCAGTCCACAGACCTGCTGAGCTGCAGCCACTTACTCTAGGAGCTAAGGACCTGCATTTTCAGTTTGTTCCTGTTGCCCAGAGGCCCTGTTCTCACCTCATGCTGCTCCCCAGAGTAGACTAAGAGGCTCAGTCCCCTGTTGTCCTTGTGGAGACTAGGCCTTGGCCCTGGCCCTGAGACTCTTGTGAGGGGGCTGGAGCAGCCTGGCTATTTCCTATTTGTACCAAAGAGGAGCATGGTGGGAGAGGGAGTGGAGTGCAGTGTGGCTTGGGCGTGGCGCTGGGAACCTGCTAGCTGAGCACTTCCACAAGGGCATACTCCCAGGGGCAGGGGCCAGGGCTGAGAACTGCAGCCCTGGGTCTTCCCTTAGGGAGGAGGGGCAGACGAACCCAGCAGGCTGAGGAGGTGGCACTGGGTGAGGACAGTTGGGCAGGGGCTGCAGAGGGAGGTAGAAATGAACCCTGAGGGCTCCCCCGACATGCCCTGCCCTGTCCCCCTTAGTAGATGAGTTGCTCCTGATTGGTCATTGGGTTTGGGTGAGGCCTGGAGGCTTCAGAGGTGAATTTATGCTTGGGAAGCCTGATCCCAAACCTGAAGGGAAGGGACTTGGGTCTCCTTGTATTGAATAAGCTGTTTGGAGGAAGGTGTCCGTCTGGGAGGATGGGGCAATAAATGAGGTTGGCAGAGTGGCAGTGGGGGCTCCGCAGAGCCAGCCTTGGAGCCTGCTCACTCTGAGCCCTTGCTGCCGAGGAGCGCAGCCTCACCTAGCAGGAAAGGAGATCATAGCCCTCCTCCCAGGAGGTAGGGTCTGCTGCCCCGAACTTAAATGCTTTTGAAATCTCTTAGATGCGGAAATATTTTTTCGAACCTGAAAATGCAGCTGGTAGAATTTCAATGGAAGCATAATCCATGTAAAATATATTTTAGTTGATATTTTGTAAAATGCACTTTTTGTGTGTGTTGATCCTGGTTTCCCAGATCTGTATTTCAGTGTTTACAAGGGAGGAAGGACCTTTCCTCACCTCCCTTTTGACAGAGATTAGAAGTACTTCTTTAAGAAAAAAATAAATTTGAGAAATTGTATTGATTTAGAAAAGGATCATTTCCTGTGTGTCCTTTCATCTTTTGGTGTGTGGGTGTGGAAAGACTCACTATTCTTATTTCAGAGGTCCCTCTTTGACCCCTGTGGCATGGATGCTCACTGAGGCCAATGAGCAAAGAGGGCAGGGAAGCAGGGGGAAAGAGAGTGAGTAGAGGAGACAGAGGGACTGGGAACTTGGAGTTGACTTCTTGATTTCATGGTGGCCACAGCTGCCTGCTTAGGTCTGTGCAAAATACTTTGGTTGCCAGCCCTCACCTGGCCAGTGACTTGGAAATTGGCCCCCAAGTCGGTACATTACCTTCTCTCACGCAGTGGCTTCTGCCTGTAATCCCAGTGCTTTGGGAGGCAGAGGCGGGAGGGTTACTTGAGCCTAGGAGTTTAAGACCAGCCTAGGCAACATAGACCATGTCTCTGCAAAAATTTTAAAATTAGCCAGGCCTGTCAGTGCATGCCTATATAAGTCTCAGTCGGGAGGCAAAGGTAGGAGGATTGCTTGAGCCCAGGAGTCCGAGGCTGCAGTGAGCCGTGATCACACGACTGCAGCCTGGGTGACAGTGAGATACTGTCTCAGAAAGAAAAAAAAAGATCCCTCCTCATCACCTTGGGGAACTGGCCAGCACTGTACGAGGGCCTCTGTCTTGCAGCTGGTGCTTCTTGCTTGCTGAGGAAATAAAGGCCACATCATGGGGCCAAAGGTTTGTGGCCAGCTGACCCCTGCTTCAGCCCAGCCCTGGTCCCAGTCTGGAAGCCTCAGTGTTGACCATGTTCCAGGTGGAGCAGCTCTAAGGCCATAGAGGTTCCTGGGAGCCACAGCACACAGCACACCCCGCACCATCTTCGGCATTTTGCTAACGCATGGTGATATGGGCAGGAACATTTCTTCAGAAGTTATTGGTGGCACAGACACCACCATGCTTTTTCTAGTTCTGCCTTCAGTGTGTTGTCCACAAGACTCCCTTGAGGTGAGTGGTAGCCTGTCCTCATCTTACAGACATTGGTGTGGAGATAAGTTCCAGGTCCAAGGACTCTCACTGCCTCACCCTGACTGCTAACATGGAAAACTACCCTCTAACATTAAAGAAGGGAGCACATGTAGCCACATTATCAAAAAATTTTAAAGGTCTAAGGTCTTTTTTTCCTCTCCTGGTTTAAAAGACATACTTACTGGAAAATACGATTTTAATAGAAAATCCTATCACCAGAAATGTATACCTTTAGGACTATTGGAAGCAAGGAGCAGCGGAATCAAGGCAAAACCTTCACACAAACTTCTGATGCAGCAAATGGACAGGTGGTAGCCTGCAGATGCACCGGGGCAATCGGATGTGGAAAGCCTGCCCTGGAGAGATGGAAGGCTGCAAGGCTTTGCCGTTCCTTCCCCTGGCTCATCCCGTGTGCTTTCCTGTTGCTGGGATTGGGGGGCCATCAATGAGTCCTCTGGTGTCACCTCATCCCTCAAGTCCCCTAATCCTTCTGAATTCATCTGATCACTGGTAGCTCCATTCTCGCAGTAGTATCTTCTATTTTCCATCACCTGCTCTGTACAGTCTGCCCTCAAGTCAGCTGCTTCCTCCCTTTTAGCCATTCCATGATATGCCCCATTAATCTCTCAAGGGCCAAGATTAGGAATTTAGATTTTAGAATCAGAACCACCCATATTGAGTCTCATCTTCCCTGAGCCTCTGTTACTTCAGCTATACAAAGAGAATGCCCACACTAGCTCCCTGCCAGGGTGGCTGTAACAACTAAAGGAGATAATGAATACAAAACACTTAGTGGCCACTGTCCGAAGTACACTTGGGCTCTAATCGTATTGCTCTGCTGCTTCAGAGCCTTGCTGACTCTCCACAGGCAGCAAGAACGTAGCTGGACGAAGTCAGGCTACTGAGCCGGGTTCCCAGTGGGAAATGGTGGTTGCTGACATCCAAAGCCCTTGGGGTCTGCTGTCTGCCCAAGTGACCAGCCTGGTGCCATGGAGCACACATTTAGCTCCAGACAAGGAGACAGCGTGTTGTTTCCCTGCTGTTCTGTGCCCTCAGCTCCTCACCCTTCCAAATGTGTGTTGGCCACACCAGCAGCTGACAGACCAACGCGTCAGCCCCTCCCCAGAGTGCCCAGTTATCCCACTGCCTCATGCCTGGTGAAGAGAAGGTAGAGGAGGGGAGATACCATTTCCAGATGTTTCAGCATTACCCAGTGGACAAGCACTGTAGTCAGTCCCCAGGTATTGCTAAACACAAGGGTCACCATGGAGACCCTGGTCAGTGTCTGACAGTCCTGCTTCTCTTTCCTGGAGTGGCCACGACCTGCGGGACTGAGGGAGGTAAGGGTGGCAAGGGGGGGCACACCGAGGACTCTGCTTCCAGCTGGAAAGACCAGCCTCCGGCATGTCTGGACTCGGAGAGAGCGCTGCGGGTCTCCCTGCCTCCAGACCGGTTGCTGGAGGAAGGGCTAGGGCAGGCCTGAGTTTGTGGTGGATCCCCCTGGTCCAGCTCCCGATAGACACACGCTGCACGAGAGCGGCCTCGAGTCTTTCCTGCCTTCGAGGTCTCAGCAGCTTTTGTCCCCAAGCCCAGAGGACAGGGGTGGCCCTGACTCAGGCGCCCTCTTCCGGGTAGGGGTCCGCGTGCGCCCTCCCCAGCCCTGGCCCCGCAGGGGCGCCCGCCCCTCTCCCCGCCCCGGCGTGGGCCCGCCCCGCGCCTGTG